>NC_051185.1:44662164-44696739 GCF_013339695.2 Rhipicephalus sanguineus | reverse complement strand
CCAGGAGCTGCACAGTCGTCATAACTCATTCGAACCTTTAGGTTTATAAACGCGCCCGATCTCACGTCGGTGATGATGTACTGGGCAGATTCACGAAGATTCACGGTTACCGTGAACCTCCGCAGCTTCGCCCACTCATCATCATTCACTCCGTGGATATGCTGTGATTTTTTTTATGCAGCAGAGATTCGGATGCTGAGGACCTGTTTTTGTTCTTTTCTCTTGTACTTCTTTGTTCTATTATGCTGCACGGTGCGAGCGTGACAAAGCACTGATTTCTTTTTCTCGCAAGCAGCGGCAGCTTATATAGCAAGCTTTGTGGTAGTTTTTTTAGACGTTTTTATTTTACGCTTTTTCTGTTGTTCACTCTGGTGTTCACGCCCACGGTACTTCCGTTCTTTTCTACGCTTCGCATTGCCAGCGTCAAAGTTCCGCTGAAACCGTACAGAAAGTGCTCTCGCGTACTTCTCTCTTCTAGAGCTATCCAATTTCTATCGGCCTCCCCTCTCTTGCGTCATTTTTTCCGTTACCGCATTTCTTCGATTCTAATGCATCTCAAATATCAATGCGCATCGAATTTCTCCTGGCCCTCTGTACAGAAAATACCGTTATCCCTTACCGTAAACGCTAGCCTTGTTTTTCGTTATGTACGAAGTGTATACCGTATACCCTCGGCTGTTTTCGCGTCGTTTTTTATTTGTCGTAGTCGATCGTCGCAAAGAAGCACTGCCGGATTAGGAAACCCGTAAGCCACGACATCGATTAATTTTCGGTTAGCTAAAGATGCTGAAAGTGCACAAAAATCCGAGCGCATGGGCGCTTTCGCATCTCGCCCCAACATTAAAATTCAGCAGCCTTTGGAATCGAGAAGTGAACGAGTGACCTTTTTTTCTCCAGCACGTATGACATCGCCATCGCTCTCCCATGTGTTGTCAGTTACGGGAACGTTAATGCTAATGAAAGACGCCGTTCCAGCTTGCACGAAGTCTTGGTGACTGGGAACTTCAGTGGAAATTTTGTAGCGATGTTTTGATGCAGGTTTTCGCTAGGCGAGTCGCGATTTTACAAATAGGCAGCCAATATACTGCTTAGTGTATACACAAAGAACTCAGAGACGTAATACGATGCCCTCGGTGCCTGTTCCTAAAAAGACAGTTTGGAATATCTACAAAAATGCATGGCGAAGAATACGATGACATGGACGAATATGGAGTATTAACGTTCCACCGGGTGTATACATTTTTGGGCAATATGGCGGAAGATGCAGATGTTATGCATGCTTGTTGCGTTGCGAAATACATTTCGGGAATAACGGGACAAGAAGACGTAGATAGTTTGGTGCCACACAGTCTGTTTTTCGTCATCGCCACAGGTGGCGCCAGGAAACGCACGGAGGGTGCGGCCTGCCCAACCGAATTGTCGCCTGCTCCTCCTTAACCCTTTCTAACCCCTAAGAGCAAATATGGTCGAAACACAAAACAGAAGTGCTTCACCTAACCCCTTCCACCCCCAAATGAACTTACTTCTCATGAGTGCCCCACTAGTAAAAGAATCCTGGCGCCGCCCTTCTCCGCCACCTTTTCAAGACATGTATTTCGCGCATTATAGACATATACACAGACAATCTAAGCACCACGTTTTCCCAAAGTAGAAATCATCTAATAAACACTTTCGTGCATCTTGAGATTAAGCGATTGATGGTAAACTCTGTGCCCATCGCTTGAATGGGGAATCCTGATAAACGCAAGACATTTTTCTGTTTATTCGAGATATGCTTTAACGAAGTCTTGCGTAACACTCCGATCCTTCCAGTAGGTTCCATTAAACATACGGTACGAAAATTCCACGGAGCATATTCTGTGAGACATATGCGACAAGATTTCTCGAGGATGTTTTGTGTGGAGCATACATTGTAGAAACTCTGTAGCACGTATGGTACGAGAACTCCGTGAAACATATTCTGTAGAACGTATACAGTAAACAGTTCTGTGAAAGATATTGACCGAAATATTCTGTGGGATGTGTTCTATGAAAAAAAGGGCAGAAATGTTCTGTGGAACAAATTTGGAACACTGAAGAACGTGTGCGGAAAGGTGTCCAATTTCGTTTTCGCACTCGGTTCTATAGCGCGCAGGTCATTTTTTAAAGTAAACTTCCCCATAATTGTGCGCACTGCAGCTGAATGAATTCGGTATGTATTGCCAAAGTTGAAAAGAAATTTCGGCGAAAACAACCTGAGCGCTGAACCTTCCAGAAACTTCAAGCCGCCTTCTTATTTTTTTGTTTTTTAGTTAACTCAGCTTCTTAGAGATTGCAATAAGGTCTTCCGGTAGTGAAAAAACGGTGTAAAGCGTGCAACTGCGTGGGCGGCTGAGGAAAATAGAGCAACTGAACAGACTGTTGGTCCCATGCTCGGGCCTTAATCTTAAGCCATAGAATACGCTTTCACTACACAGCGCTAAATGAGCCAGCTAACGAAGCTCTAGAAGGGACTTAGCTGTAGTTTTCTTGTCAGCTCATGAAGATCATGTTCTTTTTTTGAGCCATGGTTGAATCTGTAGGTATGTGATGGAAAGTGGTTGTTTTTTTTTCTTTTCAGTGCCTCTAAAGGGCACAGAAAAAAGTTCTTCCAGAGCTCTTAAATCAAAATATTGATCGGTAAAAGTAAAAAAAAAATGACGATGTTGCAAGCTTTGTATAACGGACAGCAAAAGAGGGAATCATCAAAGTCTGATGACTTACGATAACCACACTGCATATAAGAAAATCGGAATACGGTACTGGGAAGCTCTAGTTCTCGCGATCACACGAAACGCAAAAAAATACAATATTATCTTTCGTATTCAGTCAGAAGAGCAGTTTTGCTTCGTGTTCACTGTAAGTATTGGGAGGCCAAACTGGCGGCACCGATTGAACGTATGCCATAACAGGAAAGCATTGCTCTACAGATGGCAGTAGTTACGGTAGTTATGGAGCACACTGAAGGAAATAGCAAGGCCAAACCAGACTGCAGTGGAGAGCTTAAAGTCTGAGTTGATGGTTTGCGCACTCTAGCGACACTGATGTCGAGCTTCGTTTTGCGAGGCGACCGACGTCTGTGGCGGTTGCGGCAAATGCTCGCGGCAGGCTTTCACGTTGTGACCGAGTTATTGCGCGAATGGGCGATCTACTTAGAGTATGGAGAAGCGGGTGAGGTTTACCGGTATCACCCAGTTGGAAAAGACAGATGGCTGTCTCTTCTTTGACAGATGACTAGCGAATGCGTCAGCAGCTGTGACTTGGCAGTTGTTTGCGATAGCAATTCATCATCTGCGCTATTACTCTGACGTCTCATTTATGTTGACTATTACCGGCTTCCATAACTAACACCCTGCTCCGCTGTCAGCTGGTTTACGAAGTATAGGAGGGGAGGGGGCGGGTTTATGGACCCGAGCGGCCGAGGTTAATTAATTGTGACTGTACCGGCTTAACGTGGCGTCAACTCGTGGCGCAAGCATGTCGTGATTGCACCGCTAGATGACAGGGCGGCAGTCATTTATCGCGGGCGAACCATTTCGTAATCCAGAACTGCACAACCTCGTTACAGCGAACAGCTGCTGCGGCTAGTTCATCTTTGGTGAAGGCGAGGGTGGCATGTCTAATGAAGTCTAGTTTCTTTGCTAAATGTTTAAGTAAAAAGAGTCTTTCTTTACCTAACGTCAGCGTAGCACATGAGTGCAGCGCATAAGCTTCAATAAAAAACGGCAGGAAGTGGAACATGGAAGCTTGCGACGAAAATTCCGTTAACAGGGGGTGGGTGCTTGAGCCGACGTTTCGGCAAGTGGGCTTGTCTTCTTCACGGCTGGAACTTGAAACCAGCTGCAGCCTTGAAGAAGACAAGTCCATTTGTCGCAAAGTTGGCTCGAGCAACCGCCTTCTGTTTACAAACATAAATAAAGATATTTAAATATTCCGATGGTGGCATAATATCCCTGGGCATAAATACCCACGGCCAATTCTCTAACCCATGCAACTTAGGTGGTTGTGTCATCAGGAGGAATAGAACGCTTTTAAGAAATGTACCGTGTTCAAGCATGCGTCTTCAGACGCTTGGTGCATTTCCCGCAATGCCGATGGTTTCCTCAGGATGTTCCTTCGTGCAGTTTCATGATCCGTGACCTTACGGTCACCTGTCGAGCACCTAATTTTTTCTATCTCATTTCCCGTTACGACAAGGGTTGGGCCGCGGACCCGGGAGGCGAAAGCTCGAGCCTGATGGTGAACGGCCTCATTACTAGGGAGTGAGGAGTGAACTGGTGCCCAAATAATTGGCACTTCGCCATTGTTAGTGTTCTGATTTAGTATTTTATCAGCTAATGCGGAAATTGACCAGACCTCAATATCATCCCGGGCACGATTTGCTAAGTAAGCGGCAGGAGTACGTGTGGAGGCAACTCCAGGCAGCTCCTTTCCAACCCCAACTCTTTAGTCCTACATCTATCCAACTACCTTTACACCTCAGTGCAAACTGTACCGACATCTTTCACTTACTATGAGCCTATCGCAGTCTCAGCCTATCCCATCATCCCAGTCTATCCTATTATCAGTCTGTCCATCAATAGTCTATCCCATTATCCCAATCTGAGTCTATCCCATGATAGCCCACAGGGCTTGCAAATCACCACGACGCAGCAGTGGGAGGCCACACTGATCATCTCCAACCCAGATGAGCAGGTCTGGATAACGGGGCGGGCAGAGGCAGCCGCCAAAGAGCAGGGGCTCTTGGCCGTCTAACCGTCGTTGTCTCCCACAATCGAAGAAACCAAACATTTCACTGGTTTCCAATAAAAGACTTCTCCTCCTTCTTGCAAGCCTACCCGCCACGGTGGTCTAGTGGTTATGGTGCTCGACTGCTGACCCGAAGGTCGCGAAATCCAGTTCCGGCCGTGGCAACTGCATTTCGCTGGAGGCGATCAAAATGTTGTGGATCCGTGTGCTTAGGCTTAGGTGCACGCTAAAGAACCCCAGGTGGTCGAAATTTCCGGAGGCCTCCACTATGGCATCCCTCATTATAATATGGCGGTTTTGGGACGTCAAAACAGCAACAAATATTGTATTCGTGCAAGCCATCGATGCGAGATGCCCGACGCGTTCCCCGTAGCGCTGACGGTACGTCGTCAAGTCGCCATATAGGCTATTGGCGTCCAGAATGATACTTAACAACAGTCAATTTCTGATGTAATATGATTTCAATTTATATTCGGACTCAGGTTCAAAGCAACTGGAACTTTCCCCGGCTATGTGCCACTATTCGATGTTCAGCAGTGAAGTGCTGCGCTGCTAAGACCAAAGACGTGGGTTTAATGCCAGCCACAGCTGCCGCATTTTGAGGGGGGGGGAAGCTAAAACACCTTGCACTTGAATTTAGCTGCACGTTAAGGAACCTTCAGCAGTCATACTCATTCAGTGTTTCCCATCTGCGGCGTGCCATATGGTGCTGTTGTGCAAGACTAACCCGCACGTGCCACCGACATCACCACCATCAGGCTCTAACGAACCGAACAGAGCAGAACCACGAGAGGAACAATCAGAACACCAGCGGGAGGCTCTGCTGCTGACGCATGACCTTGGAAACCAACTGTGGTTGGTGGTCAGGTCTCGGGAGGCAGCCGTGAGCTATGGCTACATGGACTGATGATGGCACCCACCTTTGGGCTCACGCGTGGTCGGAGAAATCCAAATTACGCAGATTTGACACGAACTGTAGGCGCTGGAAATGAAAGTACATGCCCTACTTAGCCTTGAATTTTCGCGTATAGGTGTCCTAGAGTACTGTATTCCACTACTCTCTCAAATACTAATGTGATCGAGGTATGTTAAATAAACAAATAAATCAATAAATAGATAAATAAATAAATAAATAAATAAAAGTAGAAGAGAGGGATACCGGAGTGAAAGACTGGAACGAACACACACACACACACACACACACACACACACACACACACACACACACACACACACACACACACACACACACACACACACACACACACACACACACACACACACACACACACACACACACACACACACACACACACACACACACACACACACACACACACACACACACACACACACTAAAGAGTTAGCGATCATAAAAACAGTGAAACAGATAAGGGCTCGAGCATTATTTATGCTGTTTCTTTCATAAGTTCACACAAATGCCCTGCCAAAACAAACCTGCTACCAGATAGCGCTGCAATGTCTGCTCTGTAGCTGCTCTTCTGAATATGTCATAGCGCATTGCGCAGCATGGACTGCACACACTGGGAAGGAACAAACGCCGAAACACTCTTTCTGCGTGTCCTATCAGCCTTGCGCAGTCCACCGATTCATACGCTGTACCAGAGTCCTTCAATGCTCTGAAAAATATAGCTGTAGGAACACGCGCAGTCCTCAAACCAGTGAGGTTCTCTAAGAGCGCGCGCAGCCGCATTTCGTCCGCAATGAGAATTGATTATCACGCTGTCGTCACCAAAACTACAGGACGCAGATTATCATTTCGTAAGAGAGAATAGATTGTACCTCGCGAAAAAAAAAGCAGAAATGTGTGAGCCCCTTCCGCGAATTGGCGCTCTAAGAAGCTGTGGCTCGGGAATAGAGAAAACGGTGATTTCCCACAGGAAATGAATTTCGGAATATTGACGATTGGGTTTCTCGGTATATTCTCGTATCGTGTTGTAGCTGTGACGACGGGACATGGAGAGACAATACAGAGGCCCCGAATGAAGGAGTCTGCGCCCGCGCATTTTCTTTCCACTTCCATTCGCATAGAGCTACTCAGCAGAAGTCCCACGGGAACGTCGAAGCTTACTTAACGCGTTCGCGCGCATGCAAATAAAAAAGATGTAATTTGGAGATTGTGGATAGAAAGCTTAGAGAGTTGGATTGGGTTCGTGGTAAATAGAGCAAAAGGACCCGGACAAAGAGGAGAACAGGCGACAGGAGCGCTGTCTTTCAACTAAATGCTTATTTGAAAGCACATGGAAATAAACGTGCCAGCTGTTACAAAATCGTAAGATCACCACTCACTGATCATAATTCAATTCGTCATCGTTCCTTCGAAATTGTAGCAGCTGGCATATTTATTTTCGTGTGCTTTCCAATGAGCATGCATTTTAAAGACAGCGGCCGTGTCCTCTGTTGTCATCCTTGCTCATGCCGATTTGCGCTAATAGCCATGAAAATAATTAGCCGCCATATTAAGGCGAAAACCTTATATGCCTCATCGGGGTCCGCCTGAGCCGCTGAAGTGGGCCCACGCGTTTATCTCTATCCGCGACTCGTTGGACGCGATCTCATCGTTACCGTGAGCGGCCGCCCGGCCGCTAACGGCTGCACGGTAGTGTTTTATAATAATATCTGGGGTTTAACGACCAAAAGCACGATATGATTATGAGGGACGCCGTAGTGGAGGGCTCAGGAAATTTCGACCACGTGAGTCGCGGGGAAACAGCCACGTGGCTCTGAGCCACACACAGAAGGTGCCCAGCCACCAGCCCGGAATCCTCGCGACACCCAGGTCGTCAAGCCGCGCCTATGCCCAAGGCCACCGCCTGCCGAGGAAGACTTCGTGACGGTCGTCGCCAAGGCAGCCCAGCGGAGAGCGAAGGCATTGGAGGCCGCAGCTGACGACCCCACCCATCCTCGCTGGCAGGGGGACAGGCAAATGGACGCCCTCATGGAAGCATCACCAACGCCGCTCTCGAGACGGGTGATTAAGGCTGCAGCACGCGAAGAGTCTCGTGAGCTGCGCTCCTACGCTGCTGCACTGAAGACTAACCTGTCCAAGCCAAACACTGCTGATCACGGCCTGCTGATCTCTTGCACCGCGCTGCCAGCACCAAGATCCTGCCAGCAGCAAGCTCCGCCAGGGCGGACCATCCTGCTGCCCTATCAGCCCAGCCTGCAGAGGACCCGAGGGCCGCACTGATTGCAAACCTCCTGGATGATCTGCAGGCGGTAGGAGAGTATCTGCCACCGGACCACCCGATGCGCATCTTCTGCCCCCCAGCTGTCGACGCGCAGCCCAATGCTTCCACGAGTGGCTAACGTCACCTCACCTGCGGTGGAATCGCCCCCGCAAACAAGACACCTTCTCCAGGAATCTCTCGTCAACATCCGCTGCTTTAAACCATACCAGCCTGGATACGTTGCCTTCTCTGCCGCGTCTGCTGCGTGGCCGATCACTCTCTCTTATTTTTCTTGCCTTTTTTTCTGGCTCCCGCCTTCCATCCACCCTCAAGGCGCTTAGCCATGCTCCCTTTTTGGCTGCAGAAATTAGCGCCTTTTTCTTCCTTCCTCAGAACCACTAGCATCCCAAACACGAAACGTGACTGTCGGAGGCGGCGACTACACGAACCATGTAAAAATCACATGATCAGAGATGGTGTGACCATATGACTCATCATGACGTCACAGATCGCTAAAGCTTGTGTCGTCATTGTGACGTCATCATTGCGCCATATCGACGTCACACCAAATCATCGAATGGTTGAAGGTGGGCCAATTCCGGAGACAGTGCAAAACCAGGTGAGCTCCAGAAAGCTTCCAATGCCTACGATCCCGGAGGAAGTGCAAAACCACGTTAGGTGAAAAAAGGTTCGGGAGTTGGGATTAAGACATCGACTGAGGTGAAAAAGAAGCAGAAGATGGCTCTCGACTTCAAGTCGTCTTAGGCGAATGTGTAAGAAGCAATGTTTTTTCCACGAGAGAAATTCATTCTAGCTAACTCTACGAGGCCTCGGTCTCATTACTTAAGAGAAAATGGAAAGGCATTGCAGTTGTCGACTTTAGCTTCACTCCCATCACTGCGACAGAAGCCTTAGCCACAATGGTAACTAAGTTTAAGGCGTCACATTTCAATCTGTCCTAACGGCTCGAAAATGACATCTGGAACTCTGTTTTCTTGGTTTTCGAGGTCTGATAGTGTGTGTCATGGCTTAACAACTGGTCTATCCAAATTAAAGAAGCCGCTGTTCTGTATCTGGCTCAGGTTCCGAGGGCAATAAGGCGTCCTTCTGTACGTCCGGCACTCCAAACAAAGGACAGAAACATACCAAACGAGACCAGCATGGCAGCATTTATCAGTTTGGTGAGTCTGAACTACCATTTAAAAATAAGAAAACATTCGTTTAACTGCCCAACGTGGCGGCGCCCATGTGTTTTACGTAAAACTGTCGGCACCCCAACTCCCGTGTTATCAGCGGCAACTTACCAAGGGCGAAAAAGGTTGGCGATTTAGGCGATAGTTCAGCTCCTCTTACGGCGCGTTCCGAAAATATTGCAGTTTCAGATAAGGTTTCACGTTTCTTAAAGAAAAAAGTCATCTTCTTTATATCTTATCTGGAACATTTTAAATTTAAACGCACTCTCTCCTCAAAACGTTGCCGGCCAGCCTTGCCTCACATTGCCTGCTGAAAAGAAAGAGCATGTGGTCAGAGCGGTTATTTGTTTGGTACCCCTAACCATTCCTATCTTCCCTGCACGAAGTCACGGTATTTTGCGTAAAATATACGGTTGATCCCTCAGTCATAAAAATCGGTATAATACGAAAGTAAAACTTGCCTTTAAAGAGCCTGCACAATGTACTTCTACTATATTGGTTTTTGGCAGCTATAACACCGCTTAACGCACCCAGGTTAACGCTTGGTTAACCACCATAGCTTGGTGGCACATCTCCATCCCACCATCTAACGTCCACGATCAATCAATAAACAAGCCTTTGTGATAGCAGTAGTACTTATCGGTGGGAGCGTAATAAAAGAGAGCAGTGCGACAGCCAAAACAGCCTTGCTGACTAGATAACTGGCTGAGACATATTCGCGAAAATAAAACCGACGAACACAAGAAAGAAGACGAAGAGCAGCGCTACTCACTGCCCCCCCCCCAACTGTTTATTAGCAGGGAAACGTTTCACATATACATCCTTCTGTCACGCATGCGCATAAGCGAACAAAGCAACACATGTACACCAGAAGCAGTTGCGCATAAATTCAAGTTCGGTGTTCAGCAATGCGATAGACGGTTGACCTATGCAACGATCTCTGTTCTTTTCGATAACGAAGGCTTCCAAAGCAAGTCTCGAAGAAAGGCAACTGTTCCTTCCCAGAATGGCTGTGTCCAAAATCTAGCATTACATGCACATGCAGTAACATTGCCACCATATGTGCACCTTGATCTCCTTTCTTAATTTTTGAGCATGTTCTCTTAATCGGTCATTCATGCAACGTTCGGTGTGTGCGATGTGCATTTGCTCACAGGACAAGGGTATAACAAAAACCACCCCTCTGGAGCATTCATTAACATCCATGGGGCTTTTCGTGCCTGGGCACGGCAGCCTCGTCTGCTTTTGTATCACAGACGAGGACACGGCTTAGAAAGCTTGTTGGGAGCAGAAAACACAATAGGAATACCATGACGGCTTGCAGCTTTTTTAAGTTTGTGAGACACCTTGTGTAAATACGGTATCACCTCAAGTCCCAACTTAGGTCGTTGGACCTCTGCTCCAGCGCTTCGTGCTCCAAGCTTCACTTTTGCGGAAGCGACTCGGCCACGGCGTTGACGACCGACAAAGGGAAGCCAGCTGCCAAAACGCGGCCTACTTGCTAGGAAAACTAGACTGAGTTTGGTGCGTGCAAGAATTGCGGAGGCCTGACTATAAGCAAAGCGCAGCTATTCCTTCTCCACCACTTTTGAGTGCGCAAAATTATAAGGAAGCAATTGCTTCAGTCCATCGCGGCTGATAAGCCCAGCTGGCATGACCATCACTAAAAGACACCTTCAAATCTAAAAAATGCAGGCTTATGCGTCAGGTTAAACTGCAAGGGTTCACTCGTGATCGTGAGCATTAGTCCTCGGGATGGAGATGTGCCACTAGGCGTCAACGTGGGTGCATCCACGTCAAACGGTGCTATAGCTTCCAAACGCATATATACATTGTAGAAGCTCTGATATATCATTCCACAATAAACAATCAAATACTTCTGTGAAGATACGCCTTACTATAGTGTTATACCGATTCCTGTGATGGAGAAATCAGCCATCCTTTTCATAAACCTCCTTGTTCCACGGAGCAGGTTTGGGGAGGCTTACCGTTGTCCTATAATAGAGCACATAGTATTCTACTACAGTTAAAACCCGATTTAAAGGAACCAGATTATACGAAGTGCCCGATCTAACGAAGAAATTTACATTCCCCGGAATGTAAATAGAGTTCGGTGTTGTCATCAACCCTAATTAACCAACTTAGCCACCAAGCCTAATTTAACGAAGTTTTTCGTCAATTGACTGCCTAAAAAATCGGTGATTTCCTTCTAATTTTGACAGACAGGTTTTTCTTTTAGCGTGTGCTTTAACGTTATCGTGTTACATCTAGACGCCCTTATCACGACCCTAGCTTTATTTTGACGAGGCTACACGTCATGCCCATATATAATACAACGGACTCTGAATTCGGTAGTGCTCTTACGTACTGGATGTTGCAAGGGGAGGCTGTGGTAGCCTTCGTTATTTCATGGCTTCTACGACACATAGCGCTGGTCGTCTACTCGCAACTTTCTCGCCCGGCCTGCTCGCACAATCACTGCATTCGCGTCTTCGCATATCGATAGCCTGTCATACCTTTACGTGGCCGTCTACCTGGCCTGCTTTGCCCAGGCATGGTGCCCTCTATGTCCGGGCATCATGGGACGCTCCATGTATTGGCCGCCCTCGGGCGCGCTTGCCGAATTTTCACACGCGCAGGCGCGGGTTGGCGGCAAAAAACAATGCCGTAGTAGCATTTCAGTATAGCTATGTTACAATTTTAGATTTCCAAGGACCGAAAAATTCCTTTCTCGATCTTGCGAACGAAGTAATTTGAGAGTGGTAGTCACTTCGTTAAATCGAGTTTGAACTGTAGTACCTTTGCGCGAATTTTACAGCAGAGCTATTATGCTGTGTTTCGGTTTGCCGTGTGTCGTAGATAGAAAATTGTGATCATTTTGAACCGGCACACGCTCTCTTAGTCCTCTTCTTCTGCATCGCTCCCAAAACACGTGCGCCAATTTGTTTGGCGTGGGATGCAATAACTCTGATTGGTGAGAGAACGAGTACAGAGAGAGAGAAATAAAGAGAGGAAGAGATAGAGGTAAAGAAAAAGATAGAAGAAAGAGAAAGAGAGAAATTCCTGGACACAAAAGTTCTTGGCGAGGCAGATTCGAACCCGCGTTCCCCCGATTCGAAAGTGAGCGTCCTAACAACTCGGCTATCCAGGCACGCTACCAGAGCGTAGCGTAGTCTTGTATATTATAGCTAGGGGGTGGGAAAGAGAAGTGGGGGTGAGGAGGACAAACTTGAGGGTGCGGAGCAGGGAAAGGAGGAGGAGAGAACGAGCGTCTTGCACTAAATTTTTACACAGGCTGAATTTCCCTGATGTGTACAATCCTCCAAGTCCTCCTTACAACTTTTCCGAGAGGGGGTTTTTATTCCACCATTGCGAGATACTTCAACAAAGCCTTCGTAAAAAGTACTAAATCAGCCGTGTGTGTATTGTTTATGTTTGCCATCCTTGATTTGATGGTGCTACCAAATTTGCACAGGCAAGCCAACGTTGGAACGGCGAGTTAAATTTTCGAAAGCTCCCACTACAGGCTATAATTATCTTGAGCGAGCTTGATTAGGTTGAAAAAGAATCATATTGCTCATTTTCGCCTGTTAGAATCTCTGTACTACAGGGCGAAAGAGGGTTCAACTTAAATTGAGGACGACGCAGCGAGCGATGGAAAGGAAAATGATAGGTGTAACCTTAAGAGACAGGAAGAGAGCAGAGTGGGTCAGGGAACAAACGGGGGTTAAGCATATCATAGTTGAAATTAAGAAGAAGAAATGGATGTGGGCCGGGCACGTAGCACGTCGGCAGGATAACCGGTGGTCATTAAGGGTAACTGACTGGATTCCAAGAGAGGGCAAACGCGTGAGGGGAAGACAGAAAATTAGGTGGGTAGATGAGATTAAGAAGTTTGCAGGTATAACGTGGCAACAGAAAGCACAGGACCGGGTTGATTGGCGGAACATGGGAGAGGCCTTTGCCCTGCAGTGGGCGTAGACAGGCTGATGATGATGATGATGATGATGATGATGACTACAGGGCGCTTTGATGAATGCAAAAATTAAAAGATGTGCTCGAAAGCAACGCTTTGGCGTTTCCTGGACAACTCGGTTAAGTCAAGCAATCAGTTTAGGCCGCCACCAAGGCGGACCTTTCGCAAACACGTATGCGCGTGGGAGTTCAGGTAACAACTATGTCAAACATAACAGCGTTCTTAAGCTTACCAGTGGGCACTGCGTTTGCCGAGCTGCACACCACACAACATCCAACTTCTCGGATCGAGTCTGTTTGCCCAGGTTTGGCTGAACGCTCGATGCATTGTGCAGAGCCATGTTCGGCATTTTACAGAAACCTCTAAAGCGTTGCACGTGTACACGTGGCAGGAATCTAAGCATACAAGTGTTAGCACTCATTTCGCTAAACGAAGCCAGTTAAAAGTACTGCTCCAAACCTACCGCCTACACCACGCTATTCAGAAATACAAGAAAAAAAGATGGCTGATCCCGCCGTCATAGGATTCGATATAACACGAAAGTGAAACGTGTCGTTACAGAAGTAGTTGACAGTTTATAGTGCATTGGTATATGGGAGCTTCTACAATGTCTACTGTTGTTTGGCAGATATAGCACCGCTTCATGTGGACGCGCCCACATTGACGCTTAGTGGTACATCTCTGTACTGACGACTAACGCCCATGGTTACGAATTAACATTTGCGGTAGCTGAAGTTCGTAACATGCACGCGGACACCGCATATGGTGAATCCCACACAAAGATTGCAAAAGCACATAATAAACACTGTTACTCAATATGCAATCCTCCAAAGCCTCGTGAAACGGGAACAGAAACGCTACGCGCGCCGTGTTTTCCCTCTAGCCTGGCCATTAATTCTCACTTGGCGAGCAGGGAACGTGGTGCGACAGCCAGGCAAGCGTCGGAGAGCGATTTTTAAAGACGATAGTCTTTCTTGGGGAACTTAAACGCAGAAATTTTGGTCTGTCTTTCTGTCTGTCTGTCTTTCTGTTCGTCGGCACGTCTCTCGATTCAGCCACTCGGCCAAAGTTGAACCACTGCCCAAGGGCCAGCCGTCTTGAACTGGTACGGCTGTTCATACTTGTGAACGTTGTCGATCAAAAAATAAGTATCATGCATATCTGAGGTGCAACATCACTAGGAAAGTATTAGGTGGCGTGTTCCTTTAATAGAAAATGCATACATACGTAATTTTAAGGACCCTAGTTTCTTAAGCTGCGCTGAAAATGCATAAGAATGGAAGCTTGAGCGAGCTGGTATGCGTTCATCTTTGTTGAAACAGCGCTCACTAGACGACGACGAAGTAAAAGAAGGCACAGGACAGGCGCTGCCTGTCCTGTGCCTTCTTTTCCTTCGTCGTCGTCTAGTGAGCGCTGTTTCAACAAAGCTGAAAATGCGACTGCGCTGAAATTTGCCTTCCTCCGTGCCCTTCGCACGAGCTCATTGTTGTGTTTCGGTTTCGGTTCTGTATTGCACTGTACGAATGCCATGGGTTGGTGTTGAAAAACTTTAGTTTTGAGAAGGCCAAGAAGGTGAAAAAAAATATTTAAAAAATGAAAAAGCAGCGTTGTGGGCGGCCTTCAGGCTGCCGGTTGTGGGCGCCGCTCTGGCGTTCCTGTTTTAGCCAGGCGACGTGTAAATAAAAGAGTGTGTGGAGAGTACTCGTTGAGTGCGGACGTTTCTCTGCTTCAGCGCTTCGCGCCAAACCGCGTTTTCGGGCTGGCTGGCGTCCCCGCCGATCGCGTTGGTCACCGCCGGTCTTCGCCTGCTGCTGCGCCGGGACTACCAGCACGCAACACAGCACTCATGTTTCCCGGCGTATTGCCAGATGGCGTCCATACCTCACACAGCGCCTCTTCTATCGTCTTTACACGACATTTGCAGCGAAGCACGCGGATACGCGGCCAATTTTTTTTTTATGTGGATGAATGCTATGAGCGAGGTTTGGGCTAAAGCTGACTCCTTGCGGTGTTAAAGCGTTGAAGAGATTACACATCAATTGGAGACGCGCGGAATGGGACAGTCGTAGCTAGTCGTAGCAACGGCGCGTTTTTAAAGACGATAGTCTTTCTTGGGGAACCCTAACGCAGAAATTTTGGTCTGTCTTTCTGCCTGTCTTTCTGTTTGTCGGCACGTCCCTCGATTCAGCCGCTCGGCCAAAGTTGAACCACTTGCACAAGGGCCAGCCATCGTGAACGGCTCACTAGGTTCATACTTGTGTACATGGTTGATCAAAAAGCAAACATTACGCATATCTGAGGCGCAACATCACTAGGTAAGTATTAGGTGGTGTGTTCCTTTAATAGAAAATACATAGATACGTAATTCTAGAGACCCTAGTTTCTTAAGCTGCGCTGAAAATGCGACTGCGCCGAAACTTGGCTTCCTCCGCGCCCTCTGCGCGAGCTCATTATTGTGTTTCGGTTTCAGTTCAGTATTGCACTGAACGAGTGCCATGGGGCGCCGCTCTGGCATTCCTGCTTTACCCAGGCGACGTGAATAAAGAGTGTGTGGAGAGTACTCGTTGAGTGCGGACGTTTCTTCTGCTTCGGCGCTTCGCGCCAAACCGCGTGTTCGGGCTGGCTGGCGTCCCCGCCGGTCGCGTTGGTCACCGCCGGTCTTGCCTGCTGCTGCGCCGGGACTACCAGCCCGCAACACAGCATTCACGTTTCCCGACGTATTGCCAGATGGCGTTCATATCTCACGCAGCGCCTCTTCTATCGTCTTTAGACGACATTTGCAGCGAAGCACGCAGATACGCGGCCAATTTTTTTTCGAGCCTTGTGGCACACATGTCACCGCCCCAATAAAAATGGGACGTCCTTCTCAAGTCACCTGTACAACTTTATGCCCAATTTTTTTTTAGAAGTCCACTCTAAATTCATAAGAGTTTTTAAATTATTCGGCTTTATTTGAGAAAAGGAAGGGTTTGCCTTGTTTTTGTTTGAATTTTGTGGCACTGTGAGCGACCAAAGTTTTGTAAGTTGAGTTGTAGCTGCGGCGACCACGTTTGTGGACGCCAGGCATACAGAGTTCGTGTAAAAAGCTGATAGAACACCGCATGGTAGCAGGACCCGCTTCGGTTGCCGTGCGGCTATGCACAAATCATTATCTGTAACATAGTTAATACGCCTTATAGAAATTACTTAGAATTTATTTGCTTTATTCTGGACGTGCATTAGGTGATGAAGACATATATGTGTCATAATTTTCGAGCTGACTTGTGGAAGCGAATGTTGCGATCTGGAGAGCACCGATTATTAGCGCATTGAGCCACAGACATCAACAAGCAAAGGCCCCTTGAACAGTGCTACTGCTGATGATGAAATCCTTCAGTTTGAGCATAACCATGAACGCATTGGTAATGGTGATAAACGACAATAAAGCTGATGACGAACCCGTTGAAGTAGAGCTGTGGGCAAGCAAGCGGGCCTTGAATGGTGATAATGATGGTGATGATCAAAGTGTTAAGCATGAGGATAAAGGCGTTGATGATGGCGACGATGAACGGTGGTGAGGACGAAAGTGTTGAATCAGAGCCTAGCAAGCGGCCACGTGAACATTTATGATGATGACGATGATATTGGTAATAAACACGTTGAAGTGATGATGAAGGTGTTGATTATGCTAAGTAGTCATGGCTAGAGACCGGACTTTACGCAAATGACTACTTTGTTCCTTACGCTCCTATCGCGCCACTTTGATCCTACAGAAATCACATGTGCTTTCGGTTTTAATTTATACCTGCGCTACAATCGTCATCCCGTCCACCATCCAGTGTTGTGGGCATGCTTCACACCAATGGAGGAAGATCGAACGCAGGTCGAAAAATTCTGTTTTAAAAATTTCTACGCACTTTCCAGAGAAACCGTTGCAAGGTTGGGTGCTTCAGACTGTATACTTTCGATTGCGGTACAAAACATAAAAGCGATGAAGGACGGTAGACAGTCCCTTTAAGAGCCACAAATATAGATTCCACGCGCGTTTAACTTGAAACACGTCCCCGGTGAAGCGTGACTGTTTCTTTTTTAAAGACGATAGTCTTTCTTGGGGAACTTAAACGCAGAAATTTTGGTCTGTCTTTCTGTCTGTCCTTCTGTCTGTCTTTCTGTTTGTCGGCACGTCCCTCGATTCAGCCACTCGGCCAAAGTCGAACCACTTGCCCAAGGGCCAGCCATCGTGAACGGCTGACTAGGTTCATACTTGTGTACATTGTTGATCAAAAAGCAAAGATTACGCATATCTGAGGCGCAACATCACTAGGTAAGTATTAGGCGGTGTGTTCCTTTAACAGAAAATACATAGATACGCAATTTTAAAGACCTTGATGGTATGCGTTTAACGTTGAGACAGTAAAGCGTTTATTAAAAGATTGCCACAGCTGAAGCGATAAGCGGTCCAAGCCGAGCAAGCGCGAGCGCCAACAACAACCGTCTTCGTCTTCTTCTTTCGCAGGCGTTCTTGTCTGCGCCCTACCATGTTACAAATCACTCCCCCGCGGAAAAGGAGCCATCCTGGCAACCTAAGGAACAGGTACAACTGGTGGGTCATAATGCGGCTTCAGTCGATCGACGTGAACAGTCTCGCGGCCGCGACGACGGGGTGCGTAGATGATTGAACAGGCTCAATCATATAGTTAACTGGGGATGCTTGACGTAGGACGCGGTAGGGGCCTTCGTACTTAGGCAGTAGCTTTGTGGAAAGGCCAGGAGCGGAGGAGGGAACGCGAAGCCACACCAACGTTCCAGGCGAATACGACTGAGGAGGCAGGTTTTCGTCGTGACGGTCCTTCTGGCCCTACTCGCCCTACAATGTTACAACCCTGGTTTCTTAAGGTGCGCTGAAAATGCGACTGCGCTGAAACTTGTCTTCCTCCGTGCCCTCTGCACAAGCTCATGTTGTGTTTCGGTTTCGGATCAGTATTGCATTGTACGAATGACAGGGGGCGCCGCTCTGGCATTCCTGTTTTACCCAGGCGACGTGTAAGTAAGAGAGCTTGTGGAGAGTACTCGTTGAGTGCGGACGTTTCTTCTCCTTCGGCGCATCGCGCCAAACAGCGTGTTCGGGCTGGCCGGCGTCCCCACCGGTAGCGTTGGTCACCGCTGGTCTTCGCCTGCCGCTGCGCCGGGACTACCAGCCCGCAACACAGCACTCGTGTTTCCCGACGTATTGCCAGATGGCGTCCATATCTCACGCAGCGCCTCTTCTATCGTCTTTAGACGACATTTGAAGCGAAGCACGCAGATACGCGGCCAATTTTTTCCTCTTTCATTCTCGTTTCCTAGGAGAAGAGCTAAGGAAATACCAGTTATGGAATTTTGGAAAATTACCGCTAAAATTTGAGACGTAGTCTTGGCTCCCATTTTTCACAAGCGGTCAACCATAAACAGCGGACAAAGCAGAATAATTTTCTCACAACTTGGTAGAAAGATGGTAGGAACTTCAAAAATGAAGTAGTGAGGAAACGATATGAGAAGCTCGCCACCACAGGTCGCGAATATAAGTTTCGAAATCGAGCGCTTACGTTACATATGTATGCAATGTATATAGCACGTCGACCGTGGCTCACTCCTCCATAGGCAGGCATCTCCATTTTCGCATGTCGATATGGATTTTTTAGAAATAAAACTTCTTAGTTGAACGCAAATTAGTCCTGGTCAGGGCCTTTTCGAAGCGCTCGCTGTACCACTTTAGGTAACCGGGATGCTGGCAATTGGTAGTGCGGGGGCCAATTATTTGACAACTCGAAGCGATGGACACTGAATATTACAAATCAGTTCTGCGGAATCTCTCAACGTTGCGAAGGGGTTTTTCATCAACGAAGAAGTTTATTCCTGAAAAACACGTAGGATTCCTATATAGCCTTGGGCGGCAAATGGGTGGCAGTTTTTGCTGTCATGACCCTTCCACTGCCTTGAGGAATTCCGAAGAACCTATGTGCAATATTCTTGGGAAGTCAGTTCATAAAGGCATGGCTTTCGCTTTGCAGGTACAACTCGTTCGTCTGAAAGCGAAGAATAAGAAGGTTTCATTTCGTAAAACGCTCGTTATTTTTTTTGTACCGTCTTTACCACGCAGATCATACGAAAAAGCGGAAGGGTGGCATGTACGTGCAGACTAATCACAGACATCTCTACCATGAAACAAATAACAACTGAGAACCCCATGTATATATCGCAAAGTTTATCTGCTCGAAATACAACGATTAAGAAAATGAGAGAAAGAAAAGAAAAATTCATAAGGAAACACGCACACGTTGGACCAGTGCTGTTTTCTTGTCTTCGTATTTCGTGCGATTATCTTTGCAAGATGTTGCACCAACTTGCCCAGATCAAAGCTCTCCTATACGAAATGATTATGTATATATTTGCCCTTGAGCTCACAGCATCGTTTGAAGGTGGCTAACGCAGTTATCGCTACGTTATCACTGCCCAGCCGGTCGCAGCGCTGCGCTCATCTGTCGTCGAAAGAGCACGAAATATCAGGCTTATTAGTCCCTGCCCCTCCCCCTCCCCCCCCCCCCCCCCCCCACCACCCCCAAGCAAGAACTCGTGCGTTGCTTATTTCACGCTCCGAAGAGCGCATAATTGACGAGGCGGGGCTGGTGGGAGCCGTCGGTGGCATGTAGTTCCCCGAATACCGCGGTTTTTTTTCTCGTATATGCGTCGGTGGTCCGTATATTAAGTAAAGGAACACACGGAGCCCGTGGTTGATGGGAGATCGATGCAGAGGCAAAAAAAAAAACGCTGTAAGAAGGAAACGGTGGCGAATCTCTTCGACTCGAGGACTCTTGGGAAACAGCTTCGAGGTCCGCTGAGAAAGTAAACACCCCTCTTTTTCGTGCTTCCTGCGCAGTCGCTTGTCGTGCGTGGGAACGCAGGCGACGTGGGGACAGGAAATAGGGAGAGGGGGATGTGCATGAAAGATGGAAATGAACAAGCCGGTACTTCCGCAAACAGGGCTCTATACTCGTTCGGGTCAACCAAGAACCGTGTTGCATGGTGGTTAGGCACACACAGCTTGTACAGCTTGATTCACTGAAACCCCCGCAGGTGCCGAAACTTTGCATAATGTTGTTCGTGCTAGGGGACATGGGTTTACTTACCCTACTGCTAGCTTCCCTGATACTCGTAATTGATTTTATTCCGATAGCAACTTTATGGACACTGCCGGCGCATTTCTGGTTCAGTGCAAAGTAAGTCCAGGTCGACAACGTTACCCCACGTGTCTTATGTTCTATGTGTGAGGGAAAGCCCGCGAGGGCCGCCGACGATCACGGCTCAAGCGGAGTGGAAACGCGCAGGCATTCTCCGTTGCGCGAAAGGAGCACGGAGTGATCCCGAAAGGGAAAGCTGCTGGCTCCGCGCGGGAACTACGTACTTTGATCGGCCGGGCGTGATCGTCTGCGGTCTCGCGCGGCTCCTATCTTTAGTGGAATTTAAGGTGGGAATTAAGCAGCTCTTGGAAAGCAGCATCATGGGTCCTCGACCGCTATTATTCTCAAAAACCTGCATGATCCCTAACCCAGCTCTTTGAGCAATGACAGGACAGGTGCGCCTGAGTAAAGATATGGGGATGACTTGACGCCACCCTTAAGTCAATAAGGGGGGGGGGGGGGGGGTGTTCCCCTGCCCTCCCTGTGCGCCGCGTTCTACAGTTTAGAGACGTTCTACAGTTTATGAATAGTGGACAACCCCTGTTCTTTCAATAGCTTTTATGTTATCTTTATGTGCTTGGAAGTGACAAAATGTTTCTGCGGTACTTCCGAGAAAAATAAGTAGAATTATGATAAGCATAGCTAGCCGCAGCATATATTAGGAATACTGCGGCAAGATGGCTTCTGTAAACGGCCCCCAATTACTGTCGTCTGCCTTCCACCGGCTGCGTCGCCACGCCGGCGAAATTCCCAGATCTAATCTAACAACCAAATTACCCGTGGCCCGTGACTCCATCTTAGTTTTTTTGTTTCCGCTTGTTTTGTTATTCTGGCAGACTGCCGGTTATTTGTTTCAGGTTATCCCACGGCATGACTGTATTAATTTCTCGCTCTTCATGTTAAAAACAAGTAAATTCTAGGACTACACGTGCGGAAAATACGACATAATTATGAGACAGTGCCGTAGCGGCGGATTCCCGGACAATTTCGACCGCCTAGTGTTATCGAGCACCTAAAAAAAGCACAACGTGTATTGCTGTTTTTGTTTTATTTTAAATTTCACGTTTATATAAATACGGCCGCCGTGGCCGGCACCACGAGGTCTTGTATCCTAGACTAATTGACTGACACCGGTAACTTCTATTTCATCACTCGCCTCACCGACATTCGTTCCGCACTTTTTGTTTTCTTGCGAACGTGAGGCCGAAACCTTTGGCCCCACGTTCTAGTAGGGGTGAAGCGTACTTGAAGCTTTCTTTCGCAGGACATTGTTGTTATATGCGTAATTTATATAACTACTACTTTAAAACACGGGTTACAGATACCAATCAAACAAAACAGGAGTTAGTGCGAAAGCTTCAAAACGTCTAAGGAATGATAAATCATCCCAAGTAAAGCACGTCTTACAGCTCCTGTTCAAGAAGTCAGACACGCAGTAAAAAAGAAGGGTAAAATAATTACAGTTGCATAATTATGAACAACCATAATGGTCATTGCACAGAATGGGCCGATGAGGATTACTGGGAGCCATATGACAGCGAATTTCTTACATGCGTGCTAGACAAAAATGCGGTAATCTTGCCATGGTAAGCTTTAGCTTTGGGGAAAAGCTGAAAAGCTTGGTGGTGTTAGCTTTTGAGACAATGCCGCCCGAGAATACCGAGGGTATGCAGCACGTGATGGATGAGTATAAAAATTAAAAACGATTTTTTTTCGCTTGAATTACTCGCGAAGTTAAATGAGAACTAACAGACAATAACGCCAAGGCGTTATTGTCTGTTAGTTCTCATTAATATGTGTCTAACAAAGAAAAACGAGCCCTTAAGAGTCATGTTCTTTCCTTCGCGAAGTTAAAGAATCTTAAAGCACTGGTAAAACTGCGTGGAACGTATTAGAATAGCACTAAGCTTGATAAGTCTCGGCGCCGCGGAAAGCGCGTATGCATGTAAGTCATCGTTTTAAGAATTGATGCGTTTTGCTTGTTTGCATGTGCGTGGGTGCCTGCACGCCTGATTGTGTGAAAAATATAAAGCATAGGAGAATTTAAGAATATTACATGCCCGCATAATAAACCAAAGTGAAGTGGGAGCCAGCGGATGGAAACACAAAGCGCTGCAGTGGTTGCATGAAGAAGAATAAAGTGCTCCAGACAGGTTGCCTCAAGCAGGCTGCCCCAGACAGGTTGCTGCAGACTAGCTGCCTCGGACAGACTACCCCAGTGAGATTGCTCCAGACAGGCAGCTCATACAGACGGCACGAGAAAGACTAATAAACCCCTTTTGTTATCCTATTCTTCAGTCTGTCATTTTGATCCAAACACATCGTGAGCATCTTCACGGCACAGGTACACTGTCCGCATTCATCAAGCGTCGCTGCGCAGACCTTCGGTAGAGATTATAATGGCGCAGTAGATGTAAATTGAAAGATGAATCCTTGCCAATATGAAAAATTCGGCAGATCCCACGTACCGTGGTAGTCGATGTTATGCGAAGCATGCGGCAGGTAGGTGACTGTGGCGTAACTTTTTTTACTGAGCGACACGCTACAAAATGACGCTAAAGATTTGTATAATTTTTGTGCGCGCACTTATATATGTTGAAGAGCCTCATATGTGTTATATAACCAGTTGTTTACGTTTGGGTAACGCTGCCAATGGCAACGTGGGTATTACCAACACCAGAAGCGGTAAGCTGATATGTAGTGCTTATACGTGTCCCAGAACGCACGCACATTCCACGAACCCGTGTGCATGTGTGCAAGAAGTTCTTGACAGTTCTTGAACAAGGACATCATCACCGTGATCAGTGAGTACCAGCAGCTGGTCATGACTTGTTATAGGATCCGGTCGTGATCGTGGTGACGAGGGGTCCATGTGTAGTGAAGTATGTGGTATAGTAGAGCTGTTGGAATTCGTGGATGCCTCGGTCATTTCGTCGACAAACTGTCTGTCGACCGAGCCGGCGACATGTCGGAACCTGAAGCCACCCTTCGCGTTGGGGATATATAGGCGGTGGAGGCTGGTAGGCCTGGATAGTGCTACGTAGACCAACATCAGTGGATAGTGTTTGTCGTATTTGTAGACTACCTGGACGTATGTGGCCTACGTAGCCCAGTCTACAAAGCGGCTGTCAATCAATCTGGCATCATCCTCGGTCAGCATGAGGCCATCACCCAGCCTCGTAAGAAATGAAGAGGACACTGCGTCGTTCTGGCGGACTAAGTGCACTTTACGGTGCGTTGATGTGGATATCATATGTAACTTTCGTGAATGTATTCCTCCGGGGTCGAGCAATGCTTCAACATAGCTTGCTGAATCATAGGAATACAAACGTAATGTTTATTAGACTGCTATAAAAGCGGAGCCAACACTGGAACTACACACGTTAATCTGATATGACGCATGTATCGTAGGAGTATCATGTAGTGTTTATTGCTGTCTTGTAAAATTAGATAGCCAGCACCACAACCGCAATTGACGTTGCACCGATATTACACCTGCATAGGCTGTTTTTCTAAAACCAATTTACAGACCGGGCGTGGCTCAGTGGTAGAATACTTGATTGCCACGCAGAATGCTTGGGTTCGATTCCTGCTGGGATCCTAATTTTTATTCTTTCCATTCGTTGAGTCAACGCTGCCGATGTTGGTTTTCCTTAACGCTCTAGCACTTAAGTTAACAATGTCTGTTCTCGACGTTCCTGGATAGATATAAACTGTCAATCACCTGTGGCGCATACTCGCACATCGCGGCCCTTGGTAAACGGGTATGTGCCACACGTGTCTAGTGGAAAGGGTTTGACGGCGTACGCGACAAGATTTTAACGTTATTCATGTCATGACCCGGCAGTCATATTCGTCAAGTCCTCTTACCCTCCCATGCAAATTTTGGTCTACACCAAGTTAAGGAGGCGATCATGAGAGCACCCAGACGTAGGCGGCTAGATAGATAGATAGATAGACAGATAGATAGATACGTAGATAGAAACGCTCAAAGTGCCAGAGGTTCGCTAAGAAATGCTTCGCATTTAAAAAAGGAAAATCTACGATTTTACCATTTGCCTATATCCCACCTGCCTAAGGACCGTAGCACATGCAAGTGTTTAGGTAGTAATAAATAAAGAAAGCAGCACGGCACGGCATCATTCACTGAGCCTGTCAAACACAGCCACTGTCATCGGCATTCATACTCAATCATCTAGGCACGTCAAGGTGGCGCCTGTGTGACGTAATATCTCGCGAACTTTACCTACACTTGCTTTTTCTGCGACCCGTTCATATCAGGACCATGCGTTTCCGCGAAAGGCATGTTCCTGTTTTCTTTTCTCTTATCGCATTTCTAACGAAACACCCTCGTACAATGGGGCCTGTATATAGGAACTGGAGGCCGGTCACTTACAGCCTGCCTTTTCAACACGTGACCACTTGAGTAGTCGTACGAGTCGAGAGGCGAAGTCGATTTCTGTGGGCGTTTTTTTACCGCCATAAATCATTATATGGCTGCTGATGTCATATATCTCCCATTTTTTTTCCAACTTCATTGTCATTCTCAGCCTGTAACACAGCACACTTGAATGCAGCAACTCCAGGACATAGAAAAGAAGCCGAGGACAGCAGATAGTTAAACGGAGCGAGTGAATTAGAAAGATCGCAGGGTTAAAATATTCATATCGCGCAACGTTATAATAAAAATTACACCATCTCCCACGAAAGAGAAACATGTACGGATGCGAAGCAGCGCTGGGTGTTCACCTGTGTTTTCATTGTTGTTCTATTTGATGTTTCCATGTATGTTTCATTTGTGTATATCTTGTGTACCGCTTATGTTACACCCCCCCCCCCCCCCCAGCTCGACGTTTCCATTGCGCTTCGGCTTCGCGTTGCCTCGCCGCTTCAAAATTCGCTTGCCGGCGTTGCCGTTTACGTTCAGCTTCGCGAGCGTCCATAGCGCCGTTGCGAAGGAGAGTGCAACGGGAGCGAGCACGGGCTGCGTTATATACGAGCGCACAGCTGTGGCGGAGAGAGAGAAACGGGAGAGGAGAAACGAAGCGGAGGCAGCGCTCACGCCACCTCCTCCTACCTCCTCGTGCTCACGCGAGGAGAAGGGGGGAGACTTGGCGCATGCGCAGTGGGGAGCGGCCGCTTGAGGAAAGGACGGACACAACCCCGAGCAAAAGCTGCTTCGCATCTAATATATGGGGTTTTACGTGTCAAACCACGATTTGATTATGGAGTATGCCGTAGTCGAGCGCTCTAGAAATATAGACCAACTGGGATATTGAACATGTGCCTAAATCTAAGCACACGGGCCTCTATCATTTTGCTTCCCTTGGAATGCAGCCGCCGTGGAGGGGAATTGAACCTACGCCCTCGAGCGCAGCAGCGCGAGACATTAAGTGTTATCACGGCGAGGGCAGGACGAAGACTATGGAAGATAAACACTGAGGAAGCATCGAGTGTCGTGTTTTCTTGTGTGTTCCTTAGTCCCATGCGCTGCGTCGAGCACACAAAGTAAGCCGTCGTTCCGCGCACGCCACATCACGGCCGCCCATCGTATCTTTCCGCGCTTGGATCACCCTTAAAAGTACAACCCGTTTTTGCTCGAACAAACTTCTTAAGTAAATCCCCCCTCTTTCTCGCAATATATCACTGGAACAAGCTACCTGCCGACGTCGTTTGTTCTCAAAATCATGAAGATTTCATGAATAAACTTAAAAGTTATTTTTAATGAAAGTTAATATTGTTCTTGTGCATATCTGTTTTGTTGTACTTGTGGTCGTTGTTCTTTGTACGCGGAATTTCAATGAACGGGAATTATCCTTTTTTTGCATCCTTTTCTTGTTTTGAACACTGCGAAAATTTTCCTTAGAGTTTTTGTTGTCCTGTTCTTTTCTTTTTTTTTTCTTTTTAGTAGTACTTTCTTTATTTTCTCCGCGTAGCATCCCTGTTCTGTTAAGTAATATTATCTCTACATATGTATAGCGTATGTGCATATTTATATTTATTTGTATCAATCGTTTGTATTTGTTATTCAATTTGTACACTGTAATTGTAACAGCTTTATTGTGTTATAACTCCCCTATGTAATGCCTAGCCAGGCCTTTAGGGTACTTGAATAAAAAAAATAAGCCACCATGGGCGACATTCCTGGCTTTTCCGGGTGGATGCAATATAGATTTACCATCAATAACCCAGCAGCGTACATGTTACTCTGTGAGGAGTTTCAGAAACTTCATGGAAAATACCTACGGCATCTTACCGAGCGACTTCCTGACGACACCGTTCAATGCTGCCAACGCCACGTGCGCCGAAAGCAGACAAAAGCGTGAAATAAAGTAACCTCTCTCGCTTCCGTATATTCTTTTATTATTTGTAAATCTTTGCAAGTAAAGAATCGTTATAGCGTCGCTGATAGCGTAAGGAGGTACTAGTGCGAAAAGGTAGTCAATGTCATTTGAGCTAGCGTCCCGTATTGCGCAGGGAACAAGCAGAAAAAGAAAATAACAAAGGTTGAACGAGGAGAAAGGAGGTCACATTACTTCCGCACTGGGCGAGGATATCCGGAAGCGTGAACTTTCGGTGCCATCATCAACTCGTCGTTATGGGCAAGGTAAACAGATATACAGAGCGGGATTCCCGCTTTCATGGCAAGAAGATTTCGCGTGGGCGGGTGGGGGGATAAACACCTATTTCCGTATAGCATACGAGCCACGGGCGCATCTGTGCCGGCTCTATACGTGTGCTCGTACTCCTAGCAGCCGTCGAGGCAGCTGTTCATTAAATGTGGTGGCTAGAACGCTCCGGCACCCCAATTTCGCGCCGCTGACGTTCTCACTGAAGCGTGACAGGGGAGAGAGAGAGAGAGAGAGAAGCCCGTGGGTGAAGGTAGCCGAGCTGCATTGCGATACTGCGGCACTCGGTGTTGGGTGTCAACATAAGCAAACACTGCATGAACGCCGTAGACCATCCTCGCCTTACCTTTCGGCGACCGTGCCCTCCTTCCTGACAGTATGCGTGCGTCACCGACCTATATCGACCCTATCGTAACAGACCGTTCGGACAGCGACGCACTCGCGAGTGTTCTACACTGTGTTAGTCCTAATGAAGGGAGAACTAGTGAGCCTATAGAGAGATAGCTTGAGTAAAAAACAAAGCGACGGAAGCACAGCGTCGTCGTTTGTGCGATTGCTTCATGTGTTTTCGCGAACGACGATGTACAGCACTTGTCTTTTCACGTACATCGAAGATTGTTGACAGCAGGGAAGCATTTGATAATAGACACACGCACAGATATTCTTTGTTCCCACATGGGTCGCGGCTGCGCATACTTTTAGAGACGATAGTCTTTCTTGGGATACTTAAACGGAGAAATTTTGGCCTGTCTGTCTTTCTGTTTGTCCGCACGTTACTCGATTCAGCCACTCGGCAAAAGTTGAACTACTTGCCCAAGGGCCAGTCATCTTGAACGGCTGACTAGGTTCAGACTTGTGTACGTTGTCGATCAAAAAGCAAACATCACGCATATTTGTGGCGCAACATCACTAGGTAAGTATTAGGTGGTGTGTTCCTTTAATAGAAAATGCATACATACGTAATTCTAAAGACCCTAGGTTTTTACGCTGGGCTTAAAATGCGACTGCGCTGAAACTCGCCTTCCTCCGTGCCCTCTGCACGAGCTCATTGTTGTGTTTCGGTTTCGGTTCTGTATTGCACTGTCCGAATGCCATGGGGCGCCGCTCTGGAATTCCTGTTTTACCCAGGCGACGTGTAAATAAAAGTGTGTGGAGAGTACTCGTTGAGTGCGGACGTTTTCTCTGCTTCAGCGCTTCGCGCTAAACCGCGTGTTCTGGCTGGCTGGTGTCCCCGCCGGTCGTGTTGGTCCCCGCCGGTCTTCGCCTGGTGCTGTGCCGGGACTACCAGCCCGCAACACAGCACTCATGTTTCCCGACGTATTGCCAGATGGCGTCCATATCTCACGCAGCGCCCCTTCTATCGTCTTTAGACGACATTTGCAGCGAAGCACGCAGATACGCGGGCCAATTTTTTTCTTTTTTATAAGAATCTTCGCTAGGCTGGTTGAGACAGACAGACAGACAGACAGACAGACAGACAGACAGACAGACAGACAGACAGACAGACAGACAGACAGACAGACAGACAGACGGACGGACAGACGGACGGACGGACGGACGGACGGACGGACGGACGGACGGACGGACGGACGGACGGACGGCTGGATGGATGGATGGATATTCACACAGACACCCAAGGATTACTGCGCAGTTGAGCGCCTTAAAGCACACCAGTATTTCCAGGGGCACTTACCAACGTGCCTATATGCATGCATGTCTGGCCAACTTACTAGAATGACCATCATGACAATACAACGCAAATGATGTGACAGGTGGAAGTGCGGACAGATAAAAGCGCTTTATCCTGTGTGTCCTTTCGCATGTTCCTTCGTATCTTATAATTTGGCACGATCTTCGTAGAACGAGCATACTCGCCAGCTCATTTGTCAGCCACGAATTCTGCCTCCATGATAGAGGTCACATTAGTGCCGCTAAATTATTGTCACCATAACTTTTGTTCGCACGATTGAAGAAATCATATTCGTGAATATGGCGTAGTCGTCTGCAGCAGGAGAAAGCAAAACGTTCTTCTTCACGAGTAAAATTGCAGTATAATTTTCGGTGCAAGAATATGAAGCCCCAATTGTGCGCCGTACACCACAAGCAGTCATCGAAACCTAATGACACTTTTCCTGTTGACCTATGCATGTTCATCCGAAGAGTGATATGCAAGACTGTTACATAATGTTATATAATGTTATGTCGCCGTTTGTTTGGAGCAGCTGCGATTTTCCTCGAAAAAAGAAACAGGAAATACGAGCTTATAAAAATTCCTCAATGTTGTTTGTATCGAACATACGATGTAGCTGTACCATTGAGGCTTTGTAAAGAAGGTCACACTATCACAAGCCAGTGCTCCCGCTCTAATGTTTCAATGTTTCGTAAGAACAAGGAAACGACTCCCTTACGGAAGAGGCGCTTACATTATGAAATCTAGCTTTTCGAAACCAGCCTGAAAACGAGGAAACATGATGCGGGTTCGTGAATCCTTTGACGTGCGGCAACGAAATGCGCTTACATGACCACGCTCAGAACAAAACTTTTCTAGCTTTTTTTTTTTAATATTGGCGGCGCTACACGTGCAGGAGAGAACCACGACGCGGCTGAGCGCGTCATCGTCGTGCTCTTGCAATTTGGTTTCGAACAGAGCTTTGACCATCAACGTAAAGCAACTTTTTTAAACAGCCAAGCTGTTTAAGCTATCGGTAACTTGTGCTTCGTCGTACAAAGCTCGACGGGTGTGTTTGAGCCAACGGAATTGGGCAAACTCGTACTACCGAGTACAGCAAGTGAAAGCGCTAGACGCAAACTCTGCTCGGCGAAGTGTAGCCCGTGAGACAGGTGAGAGAGAAAGAGAGGTGGAAAGGAAGCGAAAGAGCAAATAAGAGAGAGAAATAAAGTGATAAAATAAAGACAAGCAGAAAACGCGGATAAATTAAGGGATTAAACACATACAACGACAGAAATACAGATAAAGAGATAAAAAGAAACAGACACGAGAACAGGAAAAAGCAAACCACAAGATAGAAAGAGAAAGATAGAAATAAAAAGAAACGAAGAAAGAGCGTGAAAGAAGCATATAGAGAAAGACGCAGAGAGAGAGAAGGAAGAGAAAAAAAATGTTTGAAAGAGCGAGAAAGAGAAAGAGAAATGGCAGGTAAAAATAGGAAGAAACAGATACAGTAAAGACGTACAAGAAACAAAGACAAAGACAAGAAAGAAAAATAAATAAAGAGAAACGAGAAGGGCCACCCAGACATGGTCTTCCTTCAGGCTTGGCACCTCTATATAGTACGAAGATGCCGTAATTTTTCTGCAGCAAATCTGTTTTACATTCACATATTTTTCACGGTGTCCTCTTGGTTGAAAAAAAAAGGAAAGGTGACCTGGACCGATCCCGAAGGTAGTGCAATACCAAAAAAAAGATAAAAACGGTGAGCGAAGGTCGGACCGTGGCCTAGTACGCCATTTAGGCATATCCGTGCGCCATTGAGTTATCGTGTCGTCAGTGTGTGCGCGTGGAACTCGGTTTACAACTTCATAGGTTCGGTGCCGATGCTTATTGATTTAGCGACGCTGGATACGCGTGCGTACTTACAGGGTGGCCGGTACAGCCCGATAAGGATGCTAATAATAATAATATCTGGGATTTAACGTCCCAAAACCACGATATGATTATGAGAGACGCCGTAGTAGAGGGCTCCGGAAATTTCGACCACCTGGGGTTCTTTAACGTGCACCTAAATCTAAGTACACGGGCCTCAAACATTTTCGCCTCCATCTAAAATGCAGCCGCCGCGGCCGGGATTCCATCCCGCGACCGTCGGGTCAGCAGTCGAGCGCCATAACCACTAGACCACCGTGGCGGTGCCCGATAAGGATGCTGGATACTTCCAGCTTCGGTCTTAATGAGACCCATTAACTACGTTACCGTCCACTTTTCTTTGTTCACATTTGCATTGCATTTACTACTAATAACGTCCCCTATACTTTCCTTGGCATTATTGTCTGTTAGTTCTCATTAATATTGTGTATACCAAAGAAAAACGAGCCCTTAAAATTTCCAGTTCTTTCCTTCGTAATAATCATCGTAATCTAAATGAGCCGTTCCCTCTTTTTTTGTCCGACGTTCGCTGTTTCCACACTTTCATATTCGATAGAACGTTTCAGGGAAAGCTACAAGCGACGTAATCGATGGTTATAGTAAAACATAACGCACATTTGGGAAAAGGAGTAACTGGGAATGGGCTAGTAACGTGAAAAGGAGTGTTACCTAATGTTAGGCTATGCGAAGCGTCTGCAAAGGAGTTATTGTGTCCGTGCTTCCGCATGGGAACTCAACCTTGTGTTTAAAATTCGAAGCCCAAACGGGGTTAGGGATAATCGAGTAGCTACTGCAAGGCTTTCTTTGTGTGCGCGCTGAAGAACTACGAAAGAGAGGAGCGCAGTTCAGCACGGGCGCGGCGTCCTTATTCTGGCAGGCGCTGAAGCAAAATTTGCTTATTGAAAACGGCTGAGGAACACGAAGGAACAATGGCCTAACGCCTACTGTTCTATGCAACTATAGGGGAAAATATAGACGAGCATTGGAGGGAAATTGGGAGGGAAGTGCCCCAAAAATATTACGATATTGGAGTGGACAATTAATAGAAAAACGTCGGTTAATTGTGTGTTCGAGAGGCATAAACAGCGTTATCTAGTGTGTGCATTAGATAAAATGCTTCTGATATACAGATATATCGAAATTCAGAAAATTAGACGACAAGAAAATTGTTTAAGCGTGTTTGGAGGTTATTTAAACTCTCATTAAGGAAACGCAGCTCGCTATCGCTACCTGGGCCGAAAGGGTCGCTGCTCACGTGGAGCCACCCTGAGGATCGCGCCATATATGTAAAGTTGATTCCTCCTTTCGATAAATCAAGATCAAGGTGTCCTGCACTGATGTTCGATACGTATAATGTTCTGAAAGCAGGCGAATATTCTCTTAGCCTCAAAATATCATCGTGATTTGCCTGTGTGACTAGGATCGGTCGCGCGACGGTTTGTGGCTGGTGACAAAAAAGCGATTAAAGGCGACCAATGTGTACACAAGGATGCGACCTATACCCGTCGACACAGTCGCCATACAGAATCGACGTCTTCTTGCATACAGCTAGCATTGCCAATGCCCCGCAAATTAAGCTGTCGCCCTGTTCCTGCGCATGTGATTTGTAAAAAGCTGTGCGACTGCAGTTGCGCGGCTGAAAAATCGAGCGTCGAGCGACTGAACCAATGTAGTCGCTTTGGCGACCGAAGCGGCCATTTGCGACTAACTTGGTCGCGCGACCGGTGCTTGTCGTAGGAGTGAACGAGCCTTTAGAATTATTGTTGTTATTATAAGACATCTATCAACGGGGGCACCCGTCATAACCTCACGAAGAGTGTTCTCAACTGCTGTGGTTCGTAAAACAAACTGAGCAGCAGAACAGGTTTAATCATGAACAGTTATACGCGAAGGTCTAACTAGGGATGCATTCCAATTCTTTCACAGAGTTCGAGGCAGTCGACATTGAATGTTTGTCAGAGAGCTTGAACATTCAAAACTTGAGTAACGTCACGTGTGTTGCGCCAGGATGACGTCGCTGCGACTTTACGTCGATTCATACCGGCCACGGTGGTCGAGTGGTTATGGTGCTTCACTGCTGACTCGAACGTCGCCGCATGGTATCCCGGTCGCGGCGGCAGCATTTATATAAAGGTGAAATGCTAGAGGCCCATGTGCTTCGATTTGAGCGCACGTTAAAGAACCCCAGACGGCCGAAAGTGCCGGAGAGCTCCACTACGGCGTCTGCCAAAATCATATCGCCGTTTTGGGACCTAAAACACCAACAGTTATCATTGTTAACGCCACTTCATGTTGACGAGGAATATCAGGGGCTCCCTATTACGCGCTGTACTTGAATATCTTGCAGGCGCGAACTTCTCACGTGAGAAATCAACACACCGCAAAGCTTACACTCATCACACATTAAAGGGGCCATGCAACACTTTTACCTTTACAAGTAGCCATGAAATGGCTTCACTAAAGGAGCTTATTTTCTCACCAATCGACCACCGAAAAAATTTTTTAGAGCGGAGTTACAAAAATTTGTCGCACGCTGTAATTGCCTTCTCTCTTCTCTCGTCCCCACGAAAGCGCTGGAAGCTAAACAGGAAAGGGTGACACGGGAAAAGAAGGTACAGTCGCGATCATAAATTTGGAGACCACGCGATCGCGTGGCGGTGTGCATGCGCGCGCCGTCTAACGGCTCGCTGCCTGCTGTCGAGAGCCTCGGAGTGAGCATGCGCGGCCATTCTATGTCACTGGCCTGCTCGCTCGCTTGCTGCACGTCGGCGCGCGGGAAGCAAGCGAGCACATCGCATTCCCGCGCATCGCATTCCGCAGAAGTGCCTCGTTTCTTTTTGTTTCGTTCGTACTCTTAAGTATTGATTTCTTGTATGCTTTTTTTTCTGCTACTGCTTACTTGTTTAATAGATATGCTCGAAAGACATAAGGAGAAGGCAACCAGTTCTTAAGCTTGCTACGACTCACGATTTCCAAGTTGTAAGGGTTCTTGCGCCACTCCTTTAAATGAAGTATGCGAACATTTCCTACTTTCTACACCTCGCGCTATATAATTGTGTTGCGCGCCAGGCTGCATTAAGAGGGTCATTACGAGGCGGTTTCAACCACTGCCGCCATGCACTTTTAATTCACCTCCTAATGAGTCCCCGTCCAAGTGATTAAGAGTGTACCGTGCGACCGCTAAGAGCACAGCTACTCTCACGATCCGAAGAAAGATATATTTATCAGTTTTCTTCGAGAAAGGGGCGAAGGAATGAATGAAAGCGCTGTTTTAGATTATATTGTTCGTTCGTTTTCCGTTAGTTTCCCTTGTCGCTGAAAGCACTCCAGTTTTTCCCGCTTTTTCTCGGTGCCACGAGTACATTGCGTAGTTGGGTGAATGCTCTTCGGGAGCCACCAATGAAAGGCGAAGCGAGGCTCTCGGTTAACTAAGTGCCGACAGTCTCTTTGTTAGGGCAGCCCAATTTGCCTCGGAGCACTGGAAGATCGAGCAGCTCGTTTGTGGGGTAAAGCGAGTGCTCTCTCTCTCTCTCTCTCAAAAACACACGCACACACACACACACGCGCGCACACACACACGCAAGAAGCTAGCTAAGAGCTCGCACACACTAAGTTTTCCGTGCTGAATTAAGACAACAGCGACCAAAGAACTTCACAAAATTCGCAATTCGGAGTTGCTACAGTAGTGCCGTTTCTTTTTAAGCGAAGCTGTTATGCGTACAGATTTTGGTGAAGGTGGTGGCGTCGTTGGCGAAAAACCCGCTGCCGGAGAACGTACAGAAATGTGCTGAACCGACGGCACAGAAGCAAGCGTGTTTCCTATCCTCAAACAACTAATGTTGCTACTACTAAAATTGTGTGGTGTATGTGGCACGGCCTTTGTCGAGGCTTTTATTGCGATAGCAGTTATGTGGGAGAATCTTGGCTGGTGTTTCGGGGTCGACATGTTTGGCTTTAGGATGACGGGTGCTGTTCACCCTCCGTCCGCTTTCCCTGCCTTTTTTGTGTACTTGCACACA
>NC_051185.1:44483363-44662064 GCF_013339695.2 Rhipicephalus sanguineus | reverse complement strand
ACCGCCGACAGCAAGGTCTTCAGCCGAGTTTGGGCTGCTTCCGGAAAAAGTGAAGAAAGAAGACGTCGTGGCCACAGCCATGAACAACGCTGCCACCATGACCACACCGCCAATCCTCCCGTTCTTCAGCAACCGAGGGAGCCGCCACCATTTCACGGGTCACCCTCGGAGGATCCGAAGATTGGTTGGAGGAAGTTGAACGGGTCCAAGCTGTTCAACCGCTGTACGACGAGGAGACACTGAGGCACGTGTTTTTCTACTACGCAGACTCAGCTCGCACTTGGTTCGAAAACCAATGAGAGCTCCATAGAGTCCTGGCAGGGATTTAGGACCAATTTTTCGCGACGTTCACACGGTTGTGCGGAAGGAGAGGGGGCCGAGGTCTTGCTGCAGACGCGCACGCACACACCCCAACGAAGGTGTAGTCGTGTTTGTAGAAAGATGAAAAAGCTTTTCAGGCGAGCTGACTCTGAAATGGCCGAAGAAAGAAGTTACGCTTCTTAATGCGTAGCGTCAAGGAAGAACTGTTTGCCGGCTTGTGCGCAATCCGCCCAAAACCATTGCCGAATTCGTGGCCGAAGCCAATACAATTGAAACGCAGCCCTCGAAATTCGTGCCAAGCAGTATACCGTCGCTGCGTTGACACGGCCAACATGAACTACATCGACGGGAACTAGATTCCGACGGATACACTACGCGAGACCATCCGCGCAGTAGTAAGGGAGGAGCTGCGTAAACTTCTCCCAACGGCGCCGCAACCCCAAGTCGCTTCCCTAGCGACGTTATCCGTGAAGAGGTGCAACAAGCACTGGGCACTTCTACGCTGCTGGAACCACCCCGTGAGCCGCAGGCTATGGCCTACGCCGCGGCTATTCGCGCCCCCCGCCCACCGCCCTACCTCGTCGCCAGGAGCCTCCATACCGCCGTTCTCCGTCGCCTGGCCCGGCCTGTGATGGAACACGCGTCGCCAAGGAAAACCGACGTGTGGCGAACCCCCGCCGTCGACGCTGTGTTACGACTGCGAAGAAGCCGGGCACGTCTACCGTCGCTGCTCCTACAGACAACTGGGCCTGCGAGGTTCTCCGTCGATGCACCGCGCCCCTTGCCCGGTCAACGACCCAGCGAGATCGACGAGTACCTTTCTCACACCAGCCGTGGACCAGCGCGCTTCAGCCGTTCACCGTCGCCCCATCCTTATGGATCAACGAACCGTGACTCCACACGCGGAAGGTCCCCAGCCCAGGAAGGGGAAACTAAAGGCAGCAGCTTCGGAGGTGAAGTTGCACTACGGCGAAAAAACGAAATCCTCAACGACGCACCGCCGCACCAAGACCAGATTCACGACGCGCCCATAGTCCGACGCTCCGATCTAACGCCGACATGATCCCCCAACGCGGCGACAGCCCACGGCGCGGCGCCTACCCGACGTAACCAAGGCCGCAGTTAACAAGACGACGACGACGTCTACAGCGCCGACCATCAACGCGAACCGTCGTGATACGACGCCCCGCCAAACCCGAACTCCAAAACGACTACTCTGACGTACAGCTGTGCATCGACGGCTTTGACGTTGTCGCACTAATCGACACGGGCGCCGACTATTCAGTGATGAGCGGACCATTCGCGTCGAAACTTAAAAAAAGTTACGACAAGTTGGGACGGTCCGCACATCCGCACTGCAAAGGCCACCTCGTCACGCCTAGTGGAACCTGTACATCGCGGATCACCATAAACGGCGCCACGTACCCTGCTGCGTTCGTCGTACTGCCTAACTGCTCGCGCGACGTATACTGGGCATGGACTTTTTGACAGAGAATGGTGCCAATATCGATTTGCAGCCAAGTCGATCAGTTTCTCCGCGGAACATGCCGTGACGCCGAAACCAAGCACCAAACAAAGTACTCCTCTAAGGGTGCCGATGACCACATCACCCTGCCTCCCCGTGCAGCCTCATGATTGCCGTGTACTCTCAGGTTGCTGCCGGACAGCTACGTAATCGTGGAACGACCAACCACAGCTTGCCCTGGACCGCGGTGTCTCCGACGCAAGAGGTATTGTGTGTTTAAAGCAAGGAAATCTCACGTTCTGATCACGAATTCACCGAGGAATACCAGCACCTAAACAAGAGCGCTTCCATTGCGTTCTTCGAGGAAATTCAAGAAGAAAGTGACGTGATCGCCTTCGCCGACTTTCAGCGCGAATCGGACGACGCCTTCAAGTCTACTCACTTCTTCGACGTGAACCCGGCTCTACCGCAAGAAAAGCAGAACAGAATAAGGGTTTTTGCTGCGCCGCTACAGCGAGTGTTTCACGTCAACTTCCAAACTACGTCAGACACCCCTTACAAAGCACCGGATTATCACTGAAGACAGCGCCCGCCCAACGCGACATCACCTTACCGTGTGTCTGCGCATGAGCGTGAAGCAATCCGGGCACAAGTTGAACACATGCTCGCCGATGACATCATACAGCCGTCGAAAAGTCCCTGGGCTGCCCCAGTGGTACTCGTGAAGAAAAAAGACGGCACAATGAGGTTCTGCGTCGACTACCAGCGACTGAACGAAATCACAAAAAAGACGTATACCCACTCCCACGAATCGACGACGCCCTAGACCACCTTTGCCATGCCAAGTACTTCTCTTCGATGGACCTGACAACCGGGTACTGGCAAATTGAAGTTCACAAAAGGGACCGCGAGAAGACAGCGTTTATAACGCCGGACGGACTCTACGAGTTCAAGGTAATGCAGTTTGGACTATGCACAGCGCCAGCAACATTTCAAAGAGTCATGGATACTGTAATGGCCGGCCTAAAATGGCACACCTGCCTCTACCTCGACGACGTCGTCGTGTTTTCCCGAATTTCGACGAACACCTCGTGCGGTTGCAGTCTGTGCTCGAAGCCACCCGTACGTCGGGTTAACGCTAAAATTGAGAAGTGCCGCTTCGCGTACGACCAACTGAAGTTTTTGGGCCACGTCATCAACGCCGATGGAGTGCTGCCTGACCCAGCGAAAACTACAGCCATAGCCGACTTTCCAAGGCCGCAACAAAATAAAGGCGTGCAAAGATTCCGCGGACTGTGCGCGTACTACAGGCGCTTCGTCGAAAACTTTGCAAAAATCGCCGAACCGCTCACGCGCTTGACAAGAGACAACGTTCAGTTCTGCTGGGAGGAAACTCAGGAAAACGCGTTCTGTGAACAGCAAAACCGCCTACAGAGCCCGCCTGTGCTTGCACATTTTAACGAATCTGCCGAAACAGAAATACACACAGACGCAAGTGACGTAGGCTTGGGTGCTGTCCTTGTCCAAAAGCAGAACGGCCGCGAAAACGTAATCGCTTACGCCGGCCGCGGCCTATCGAAAACAGAAAGGAACTACTCGGCCTCGGAAAAAGAGTGTCTTGCCATATATGGGCCTTTCAAAGTTTCGCCCGTACGTCTACGGCAGGCCATTTAACGTGGAAACGGACCACCATGCACTGTGTTGGCTCGCAAATTTGAAGGATCCTTCTGGCTGGCTGGGGCAATGGAACCTGCGCCTGCAGGAATAAGACGTCACCATTGTTTACAAATCCGGCAGGAAGCATTCTGACGCCGACTGCCTATCACGCGCTCCAGTCGAACCGGCGCCACAGGACTCCGATGAAGACGTGGCGTTCTTCGGCATCGTGACGGAAAGCGACCTGGCCGCCCAGCAGCGAGCTGACACCGAGTTGCGCGCCATGATCGACCATCTCGAAGGACACAACGTCTCCGTGCCAAGGGCTTTTAACGCAACTCGGCTGCATTCTGCCTAAAAAGATCGGTGCTCGTGAAGAAGAACTTTGACCCTACAACGAGAACGAAGTACCTTCTCGTCATCCCCGCTGTCCTCCGCGACGAAATCTTGCAGGCGTGCCACGACGAACCAGCATCAGGGCACCTCGGCACGGCACGCACGCTCGGAAAGATCAAGAGAATGTACTCCTGGCCCCGTCTCACATCCGACGTCACCCACTACGTCAGGAGCTGCCGTCACTGCCAGCGCCGGAAAACGCCGCCGACTAGACCCGCCGGATTTCTGCAGCCAATCGCTGTATCATCGAGGCCCTTCCAACAGATTGGTATGGACCTTCTTGGACCGTTCCCCACGTCACGAGTCGCGAACAAGTGGATTGTCGTAGCCACGACTACATGACACAACGCAGAGACTGCCGCGCTTCCCAGAGGGACTGCAGAGGAAGTCGCCAAGTTTTTCATCCACTAAGTGGTGCTGCGACATGGAGCCCCTGAAGTCCTAACCACGGACCGTGGGACGGCGTTCACTGCAGAGCTTAAGCAAGGAGTCTTGCGCTACAGCAACACGGATCACCGGAAGACCATGGCGTACCACCCCCAGACGAACGGACTCACGACTGCCTTAATAAGACGATCGCGGATATGCTGTCTATGTACGTCGACGTTGAACATAAGACGTGGGACGCAGTTCTCCCATATGTAACTTTCGCGTACAACACAGCTATCCAAGAAACTACGTGGATGACTCCATTGGAGCTGGTCTACGGAAGACGGCCTACGACGATGCTCGACGCCATGCTACCGCACCTAGAAGACGACGACGTCAACGCCGACGTCCAAGGGTACCTGCAACGTGCGGAGGAAGCCCGCCAGCTTGCCGAGTGCGTATAAGGGACCAACACCTAGTTGACGCGGGACGCTACAACCTCCGACGCCGGGACGCCGATTATCACCCTGGTGATCTTGTGTAGGTTTGGACTCCAATCCGACGTGAGAAGCTCTTGCGACGATATTGTCACGTGGTCGTGACGTCGACGAAGACAGCAGTCGGCGTTTGCAGGTTGAAACTGTTTATTTGGCCGAACTTGTGGCCGGAAAATGAGAACTAGCAATACAGCAATACACGCTGTACAATGATAGCGGCGAACAGGGCGTCGTCCGTCGATCAACTGACAAGCGATCAAGCGCGTCGGCTTTTATACAGCCACTATCGAAGTTTCCAGCAACATCGCTGGTGGCGGTGTTATCTCTAGACAAAGCTGGAACATTCGCGCTGCGGGGCGCAATCTTAACAAAACGATCTACCAAAATCGTGACGTTCTCGAACACTGCTCGGGGCGAGCGTCGAGCGTTGATAACCGTCCTTGCTGGTCAAACTCGAACACATCAAAATAAAGAAGAAGCGGGCGTGGCATTGCCCCCCTCTGAAAGAGCATCGTCCCGATGCTTGCAACAGAACATGGAAAGGAAAAACAAGTGCATACACAAATAAATTACAATAACAAAGGAAAAAGTAGAGTCCCTAGGTTCGCTAACGCGCAAAAAACGGCTTAAGGCGCACGACATGGACGACTTCAGGTCGTGCGCGGCGTCGCTGGGAGTTCGTAATGCCATCCGGGACGACCTCGTAGTCAAGAGCGCCGTGACGTCGAAGCACCTTGTATGCCCGAAGTATCGCCGAAGAAGTTTTTCACTGAGCCCACGTCGGCGTATCGGCGTCCAGACCCCACACACGGTCACCGGGTTGGTACTCCATGTGGCGTCGTCGAAGATTATAGTGACGGCTGTCGACCCTCTGCTGGTTCTTGATGCGCAGGCGGGCGAGCTGTCGAGCTTCTTCGGCGCGTTGCAAATAAGCGGCAACGTCGAGGTCGTCTTCGTCGGTGGCGGTTGGTAGCATTGCGTCGAGCGTCGTTGCCGGGCTCCTTCCGTAGACCAGCTTGTACGGCGTCATTTGCGTCGTTTCTTGCATGGCCGTGTTGTATGCGAAGGTCACATACGGAAGGATGGCATCCCACGTCTTGTGTTCGACGTCAACATACATGGCCAGCATGTCGGCGATGGTCTTGTTTAGCCGCTCGGTGAGGCCATTGGTCTGTGGATGGTACGCTGTGGTCCGGCGGTGGCTTGTTTGGCTGTATCTCAGTATTGACTGAGTTAGGTCAGCAGTAAACGCCGTACCTCTGTCGGTGATGAGGACCTCTGGGGCGCCATGACGCAGGAGGATGTTCTCAACGAAGAACTTCGCTACCTCGGCGGCACTGCCTCTGGGTAGGGCCCTTGTCTCGGCGTAGCGGGTGAGGTAGTCGGTAGCTACGACGATCCATTTGTTTCCGGTACTGGACGTCGGGAACGGCCCCAGTAAGTCCATCCCAATTTGCTGGAACGGCCGTCGAGGTGGCTCGATAGGCTGCAGAAGTCCGGCCGGCCTAGTCGGCGGTGTCTTGCGTCGCTGACAGTCCCGGCAGGTCTTCACGTAACGAGTGACGTCGGCGGAAAGGCGCGGCCAGTAGTACTTCTCCTGTATTCTTGCTAGCGTGCGAGAAACACCCAGGTGTCCAGCCGTCGGGTCGTCGTGCAGAGCCTGGAGGACCTCTGGCCGCAATGTCGAGGGTACCACGAGAAGGCAATCGGCTCGAAGCGGTGAGAAGTTCTTCTTAAGGAGAACACCGTTGCGCAAGAAAAACGACGTCAGTCCTCGCGTGAATACCATGGGAACAACGGTGGTCCTGCCCTCGAGGTATTCCACAAGGCCCCTGAGTTCTGGGTCCGCTCGCTGTCGTTCGGCGAAGTCTTCGGCACTTATGGTTCCCAAGAAGCAGTCATCCTCCATGTCGTCCTGCGGCGGTGGGTCGACGGGGGCGCGGGACAGGCAGTCGGCGTCGGAGTGTTTTCTTCCGGACTTGTAAACGACGGTTGTGTCAAATTCTTGAAGTCGTAGGCTCCACCGTGCGAGGCGACCTGAAGGGTCCTTCAAGTTAGCTAGCCAACACAAGGCGTGGTGGTCGCTCACAACTTTGAAGGGACGGCCGTAGAGGTAGGGGCGAAACTTCGATGTAGCCCAGATGATGGCCAGGCACTCCTTTTCTGTTGTGGAGTAGTTGATTTCTGCCTTTGATAGCGACCGGCTAGCATAACTGATGACCCTTTCGAATCCGTCGGTCTTTTGCACAAGGACGGCTCCGAGTCCTACGCTGCTTGCATCGGTGTGGATTTCCGTATCGGCGTATTCGTCGAAATGCGCAAGTATGGGAGGCGTCTGCAGGCGTCGTTTCAGTTCTTGAAATGCTTGAACTTGCGACGTTTCCCACCTGAATTCGACGTCGGTCTTCGTGAGTTGCGTCAGTGGCTCGGCGATCCGTGAAAATTCCTTGACGAAACGTCTGTAATAGGCGCACAAGCCGAGAGAACGGCGTACGGCCTTCTTGTCGGTGGGCGTCGGGAAGTCAGCGATGGCAGCTGTTTTCCGCGGGTCCGGGCGAACACCATCCTTGCTGATCACGTGACCCAAGAACAAGAGCTCCTCGTACGCGAAGCGGCACTTTCAGGCTTCAAGGTGAGTCCGGAGGTCTTGATTGCTTGAAGTACAACTTCAAGGCGCCGAAGGTGTTCGTCGAAGTTTGAGGAAAACACAACGACGTCGTCCAAGTACACGAGACACGTCTGCCACTTCAAGCCGGCCAGTACTGTATCCATAACCCGTTGAAAAGTCGCAGGTGCCGAGCAAAGACCAAAGGGCATGACCTTGAACTCGAACAGGCCGTCTGGTGTTATAAAAGCAGTCTTTTCTCGGTCTCTCTCGTCGACTTCTATTTGCCAGTAGCCGGTCTTGAGGTCCATCGACGAAAAGTACTTTGCGTTGTGTAATCGATCCAGGGTGTCGTCTATCCGGGGAAGGGGATACACGTCCTTCTTCGTGACTTTGTTCAGGCGACGATAATCGACGCAAAAACGTAGAGTCCCATCCTTCTTCTTCACTAGCACCACCGGGGATGCCCACGGACTCTTCGACGGCTGGATGATGTCGTCGCGTAGCATTTCGTCGACCTGTTTCTTAACAGCCTCGCGTTCTCGCGTCGAAACTCGGTACGGGCTCTGTCGGATTGGTCGGGCACCTTCTTCTGTTATGATGCGATGTTTCGCGACTGGGGTCTGTCGAATTCGTGACGACGACGAAAAGCAGTCCTTGAATTGCAGGAGCAGGGCTTGAAGCTGGTCTTGCTTGTGCTTCGGGAGGCTTGGGTTGACGCCGAAATCTGTTTGGGGATCTCGATCCTTCGAAGCAGGTTCAGTAGCATCGAAGAAGGCGAAAGCATTGCTGGCCTCCACGAATTCGTCGATGTAGGCGACCGTCGTACCAATGTTTAGGTGCCTATATTCGTGGCTGAAGTTTGTCAGCACTACCTTTCCTTTGCCATCGCGCAGCTCGGCTATGCCTCTTGCGACGCAAATCTGACGGTTCAGAAGCAGGTGCTGATCGCCCTCGACGACGCCTTCCAGGTCTGCTGATTTCTGAGTGCCGACGGAAATGATGACGCTGGAGCGAGGGGGAATGGTGACCTGGTCTTCCAGAACATTCAAGGCGTGTTTTTCTGGCGGCGTGTACGGCGGTAGTGCTTTTTCTGTGGATAGTGTTATCGACTTGGATCTCAGATCGATGACTGCACCATGAAGGCTTAAGAAGTCCATACCAAGAATGACCTCTCTCGAGCAACGATGCAGGACTACGAAGTTCGCGGGATAAATCCGGCTGTTAATGGTGAGTCTCGCTGTGCAGATTCCCTCCGGTGTTACTAGATGACCTCCAGCTGTCCGGATTTCGGGGCCTTCCCAGGCTGTCCTAACTTTCTTCAGCTTCGTGGCGAACGGTCCACTGATGACAGAATAGTCGGCTCCGGTGTCGACGAGAGCTGTGACGTTGTGGCCGTCGATAAGGACGTCGAGGTCGCTAGTTCGTCGTCTTGCATTGCAGTTAGGTCGTGGCGTCGGGTCACGGCTACGTCGGTTTGTTCCGCTGCTTCCCCGTTGCGTTGTCAGGTCCACTTCGGTCCGCGAGGCTTCGTCGTCAGGGCTCTGTCTGGTTCGCGTCGGGTCTTCAAGGTTTCGTCGCGGCGTCGTCGTCGGCGGCGGAGGATCTTCGATGTTTCGTCGTACAGCAACCGTACCTCCATCGGTTGCTGCCCTTAGTTTTCCGGATACGGGCTAGGCGAGCGGCTCCGGAAGGGGCCAGTGTACTGGCGGCGTTGGGGAGAGGCGTAGCGGCCTGGCGACGGCGATCGGGAAGGTCCTCGGGGGGTCCACTGCGCTCCTGCCAGATAGTCGGCGATGTCACGTGGTCGTTCACCCTGCTGTGGACGCGGCGCGTCGATGGCGAACCCGCGCAGTCCCATCCGTCGATACTGGCAGCGGCGGTAGGTGTGGCCAGCTTCTCCGCAGTGGTAGCAGAGTGGACGATGGTCGGGGGCGCGCCAAACGTCGGTCTTCCTCGGCGTGTATCGCTGACCGGCTGGCGGGCGGTATGACGTCGTGGTGGCGGCGGTGGTGCCTGGCGGCGGAACTGCTGGGGCGGCGCGGCGTCTTGACGTGGGCGAGGAGGGGGGGCGTTGCGTCGGGCTGCAGCAGCATAGCTCATTGCTTGCAGCTGCGGCGGTGCCGGTTGAGGAACACCCAGTGATTGTTGGATTTCCTCGCGTACAACGTCCGCAATCGACGTCACTTCGGGCTGTGCAAAAGGTGCGAGCTTGCGCAGCTCCTCTCGCACGATGGCTCGGATCGTTTCGCGCAAGTCGTCGGAGCCGAGGGCATGAGCTCCTGCGCTCTCTTGGAATGCGCGGCGATTGTACTGCCGAGTGCGCATCTCGAGCGTCTTCTCGATTGTTGTTGCCTCCCCGAGGAATTCTTGGATGGTCTTGGGTGGGTTTCTGATTAGTCCCGCGAACAGCTCCTGCTTGATTCCTCGCATGAGGAAGCGAACTTTCTTCTCCTCGGGCATCTCAGGGTCTGCGTGGCGGAACAGTCTCGTCATTTCTTCTGTGAAGAGTGCCACGTTTTCGTTTGGCAGCTGCACGCGGGTTTCGAGCAGAGCCTCGGCCCTCTCCTTGCGGACAACGCTGGTGAATGTTGCCAGGAACCTGCTGCGAAAAACGTCCCATGTTGTCAGGGTTCGCTCTTGGTTCTCGAACCATGTTCTAGCTGCGTCCTCCAAGGCGAAGAAGACATGCTGTAGCTTGTCTTCACTGGTCCAGGAATTGAAAAGGGCGACTCGGTCGTAGGCTTCGAGCCAGCTTTCCGGGTCTTCGAACGACGATCCGCGGAAGGTTGGCGGCTCCTTGGGCTGGCGAAAAAGGATTGGCGCAGGCTGCACGTGGTCGGTCATCGTCGCTGTGGTCGATGTTGAGATCTGCGGCTGCCTGGGTTTTTCGGGAAGGAGCCCGTGCTCTGGCTGCAGTCCCTTCTGTCTGCGGCTTGTTCGACGATCCGGGACTTCCTTGCCGTCGTCCTCGTCGCGGCTTGGGCTTGGGTCAGCGCTCCGCGGTGGCGTCCGGATCATGAAGCAGCACCTCCACCAGATGTCACGTGGTCGTGACGTCGACGAAGACAGCAGTCGGCGTTTGCAGGATGAAACTGTTTATTTGGCCGAACTTGTGGCCGGAAAATGAGAACTAGCAATACAGCAATACACGCTGTACAATGATAGCGGCGAACAGGGCGTCGTCCGTCGATCAACTGACAAGCGGTCAAGTGCGTCGGCTTTTATACAGGCGCTATGGAACTTTCCAGCGATATCGCTGGTGGCGGTGTTATCTCTCGACAAAGCTGGAACATTCGCGTGCGGCGCGCAATCTTAACAAAACGATCTACCAAAATCGTGAAGTTTCTCGAACACTGCTTCGGGGCCAGCGTCGAGCGTTGATAACCGTCCTTGCTGGTCAAACTCGAACACATCAAAATAAAAGAAGAAGCGGGCGTGGCAATATTCTTCCTTGAATAGAATTACAATGTTTTTTTGTATATGGGTATATCTGCAAAAATACTTCTCTGTTTTTATCGGTTACGTAATGTGTTTATGTCGATGTAGGTATTCTGTAAATAAATACATACGGCGTGGGTTTATTTAATTTTCAGAAAGAAATGTATATTATGGGGTTTCACTTGCTTAGCTGCTTTCTTTTTGTCACTTTTCCAAGCGTATTTCAGATCCCTCGTGTTGTTTAGGCGTGAAGCCGGCGTCCCTTACGCGAGCCTGTCGTCACGCTTCCGAAGGGCACTCCTTTAAGCACGCGTCCATCGTGACAAGCCTACAACTTCGAAAGAACAACATGCACGACTCACAGAAAGGGAGCGACGGCGCGACAGTTTCGTATTCTCGGAACCGAATACCTCTATAGCGGCCCGAAGCTGAAACCGTCGACGTTTCCGGCGTCATAGTCGGACGTCCTCCTGGATCATCGTTATCCTGGAGTGCTCGAATGCCTGCGGGGCGATCTGGTGTCTGCTTTCAATCTCTAGTGCCGTCAACACTCCGAGCGCCACCTTCGTCGTTGTAGCCTGCGGGCAACACTCTTTCGAGCACAGCCCGCGAAACTCTACAGGCAACTCCTGATTTTCGTTTTCCCGTTCTCACGTTTCACGACATCATTCTTTTGTATTCGATAGCGTGTGCAAGTGTGCGGAATTTTCCGTCCGCACCTCTCGTGTCTGATGTTGTGTACCGAGTGGCTTGTTACTTCTCTCCGTGCGAACGACTTCTTTATTACTCACGTTGAAGATCTGTCTTTAAATATAGACTTGTTAAAGGAGACGTACCGAGAGAAAAAAAAGAAGTATGTCCAGAAGCCCCACGCTACTTTTCTGCACAACATTTATGTTGCACTAAAAGTGCGTAAGTAACAACAATTGCCAATTAGAATACAGCGACGCTAGCAGCGTGCAGGTAAAACATAGTTACGGATGAAAGAGGGGACGGAAGAGTAACCTTCGCATAATGGAGGGTTTCAGCAGATGTAGTACTTCGTACCTCCCGTCACTGAATTTTCGTCGTTACCATTCCCAATGGAGAATTTTAGTTAGACGTTTCTACGGCCCGCTAAGCCTCAGCGGAGCGGCGGATGATTTTCTCGTTTTAGTTGTGCGTTGTCTGCAGCGAGACTAGCGTAACGGATCCTTAGCAGTTACGGCGCCCTCTGGTGATGTTCAGCGTCGTCAAAGAAAAAGAGAAAAACATTTAGTCGCATTTACACACCGAAATGAGAACGTATGAATTTATTTCTTCACGACGTATTTAGAAGTGTGCTTTAAATATGTTGGCGTTGTTTATCTTTTTTACGGAGAAGTAAGCACTGACTTGATAATAGCCACCCGAAAGCCACCAAGGTTGCGTTCCAGATCATTTGCGACACATCCTCCCACGCAGCACATCCTCCCACGTGGCGGGATCGCCGAAGGGGTCTATTCAGCCTTGAAGCCACCTCTTTTTTTACATGTTTACCTGTTTCAGGGTGTTGCAGTAGTCGTGAGTTTTCGTCGTAATTACGGAAGACATTCGACACCACGCAGAAAAAAAAAGAAAAAAAGGGAACGTCACGTGAGAATCTTGAAGTACAGCAAAAAAAAAAAAGAATAAGAAGAAGCAGAAGAAGGAGACAGGAGCATGATTGGAATTCTACCACGAGCATCGAGCACGAGGAGGGAGCTGCTTCTGTTCTGTTCTGTTTCGTTTTAACTGGCTTGCTGTGGAGAGGTTGAAGTTTATATCACCTGGGGCACTCTACTTCTATGAGTTCTGCAGCGAAAAAAATAAAAAAAGTGATTACACATAATCAAACATGGAGAAGTAATAAACATAACAAACTGAAACAAGCTGAAAAAAAAACTCAGAGGGTCCCTTACGCATCCGCCTCAGCTGGCTCGAAGGTGAGAGCCATCTTCATCTTTTAGATGCGAAGCATCTGATGAGCGAGCTTGGTCCGGTGGCGAACGCGCTCCACTGCGCATGTGCCTTCTCTCTCTCTCTCTCTCCCGCTCTCCTCCTTTACGCAGGTGCTCGGTCGCCTTCTCTCCTATCCTCCCCCGCGCTCTAGCCTGTAAACCCACTCTATCCTCTCCCTTTCTCATTTCATATAAGCGCGTGTGCTCGGTCGGCTTCCGTCATTCTCGCTTCGCTCCCGTTCAGATGAGTTGTATCGTCAACGTCGGCGCCAGTTGCAGCAGCACTGCCACCTCTACCGAGATCGAGATCGTCGTGGAGCCGCAGCAGTGCAGGGCTCGCTACGTAATGATAACACAATGTCACAATCTAGCGCGTTAATAAAGCGCGCGCGCGGCCATTTTCAAACGGCAGCGGGATAGCACGACGCCAGCGGCTCGCCCAAGAAGCGCGAACAACGAGAAAACAAGTATTAAAAGACTCAGGCGCGGCGCTCCTCCTCGCCCACTAGCAGTCTCAGATCAAACGCCCGGCAAAGCCTGGATCTTTCTAGAGGGAGGGGATGACCCATCGCCGAGCGACGCCGCCGCGAGTGACACAGTGAGTGAGTGAGTCAGCCGGCCCGGAGATGGTGAAGTTATGTTGAGTGTGGCTCCGTCAGCCAAAGAAGACGTGTTTAAGGTGGTGCGCGCTCAGTCGATCGTCGATCTGGAGGAATCGAATGACGACGCCGTGTGAGCCGTGACAAGTTACGTCGACGGAAGGAGCAACGACAGACAGCGCTGCAGTTGGCGTGAGTGCTTCCTAAAGAGAAGCATTCAAGTACCGTCCAAGAATTGTGGACTGGATACGCCGTTGAACATTCAGGACTTTAACTGTTCTTGAATAGTTGTAATGCATGAGATTGCATTTGTATCGCATGATCTGTTTGTTTAGTGCCCGTTGTGCTAACACCATCTGAGTTATATTGTGAAGTTGTAACTGGTACCAGCCGAGTGTGCATGTGTTTGTAATGTTTGTACTGCCATACCTGCCGAACGAATATATTTCGTTTGTGTTATCGACTCTCGGCTCTGACTCGGTCTTTGAACCACAACCAGCTTTCGCTGACGCACTAAAAGGACCAACTCTAAATTGTCCGCGCTTTCGTGGTGCGTTTTCGGTAGGCCGAGGCGCCAGCCCTTGGAATCCGCCCGGCGATTGCCATCCCCAGTAACGGGATCAGTGACAGGGTGGGGTGGGGTTGGGGGAGAGGAGTGAACGGGAAATTCCTGGAGGTTAATGAACAGTATTAGAGAAGCGAGTTAATGAACAACCATCAACAGTTAATGAACAACGTTGCCCTCCCTATGACCGGAATGTTTCCCTTCATGGTGCGATCTCGTCAAGCCAAAAATAAAAAAAAGCACTGCTCAAGCATTCCATAGAGATGGTTGATTAACCAGCGAAGCTGAAACGTGCGCCGCCGATGTTTACCACTGGGTTAAGCCCGAAGGTTAACTAGAGTCCATCGCAATTATTGGATACGACTGTCCGTGAAGCTTAATTGGTGTTTGCCGCCCGTGTGTTTCGTTAGTTTTTATTTGACCATTGATGAGTAGCAGCATTTGTCCTATTTCTGCGGCCCATACGACTTTCGCACGTCGATGATTTATTCGTTTTGAATGGAGCTGTAGTGAGTAGCGGGATTTGCCCAATTTCTCTGGAACGTGCGCACTTGGAGTGTTTGAGTATATAGGACGCAGGAATTTTGGTTTCTCATAGACATATTCATTTTCACTGTAAAAAGTGACACCGTCCTTTATTCATTTTTCTAAGACGACTCTATTCAACTGCCCGCAGGGACAGCCTGCCATCTCCAGCTGGGAGGACTGGGAGGTCCTGCTCTCGTCAGGGGACCCGGCGTTGCAACTTGCTGCGGTGACTCAGGCTGCTGATGTCATCGCGCCGAGAGGCATGACCGTGTGGACGTGACGTGGGACCACGCGGTGGTCCAGGGACCCGGGGGGTCCAAACACACTTGTAATAAAATTTTTCTGTCTGTCTGTCTGTCGAAGGCGAATGCCATCATATTTTTTTTCTTAGTCAATTGTAATTATTCCACCCCCCCCCCCCCAACCCCGTAGGCTTTCCGCACCCAACAAGGTTTTGCACTGCCTCCGGAATCGACCTACGTTTGGCCAAGTGACGATTCCATGTGATGACGTCATCAGGTGACGTCATAGTGACGACATGAACTTTGGAGACCTGATATGTCATGATGAGTCGATAGGGTGACGCCATCACGGGTTGATGGATGATTTTCTGCATTACTCGAGATGACGCCCAGGCCGCTGCCGACGGTCACTATTCGAAAGCCTTACATGAGTTGTCTAAGGCTTTCGCCTTAAAATATGTTTCATCGATCGTCGCCCCGCACATTTCACAACCAGTCAGGTGTCGTTGCTCAAGCCTCACTAGTGTAGGCGGCGTATGTGCGAGTCCCATAGACATTTAGGCTTAGAGACCAAAGTGCGATTTTTTGTTACACAAGAGAGCTCGACGTAACCTGAGGTCGCGAGGGACATCGTCCCTTTGCCATTCCAGCAGTTAGCGCAGAAATTAAATTGAATATTTTCGGCTCAGGCGGACGCCCACCTTGAAGTTCGAAACTGTGTTAGTTACACAATCTGCGAAAAGTGGTGTCGTGATATCAATAAAGATCTGAGGGATCCAATGATTGCTCCTGCTGCAGCACAAAGCTTGTTTTACCGATAGCTTAAAACAGCTTCGTAACAGATGCGTGTCGCAAAAAGCCTTTGCATATAACACATTCTCAAAGCTTAGGGCACCCGACGGTAACACCTCAAAACATATGCAAACTACATTTGCTAGCACAGCAGTCGATGCAACCTCAAGAATACGTCACGTGCGGGTGTCAGAAAGGCTTGAGCAAGCTGGCTAACTGCACCATACCCCTGCTTTCAAATGGATCTCCTCACCAGGTGTCGACACGGCGAACGTAGATCTACTTGCGGGAACTTAGCACATGTTTATTTGACACGAAAGAGCATAGAGGTCTGCGTGTTGTTATGTTACATACATAGATTTCACAGAACGAATAAGGGCTTACAGTTTCAAGTCAGCGCTTGTGCGACATAGCCTTTATTGTTCCAGCTTTCATTCTGCGCTCGGTCTTTGCTAGCAATATTTTCGTGGTCCCAACTTACCCGTGATTCCTTTTTACTAAGAAAAAGCTCACAGGGTCCTCTATGCATTCGCCTAAGGCGACTCGAAAGCGAAAGCCATCTTCTTTTTCTTCTCACTCAATGCATTGATCCGGCCCGCCCCCCTTCGAAAGCTTTCGGCAATTAACGTGATTCTGCACTGCCTCCAGGATCGGAGGTATTACAAGCTTTCATCACCTAACTTGGCTTTGCACTGCCTCCGTGTTCAGCCCACGTTTGGCCAAGCGGTGATGTAATGTGATGACGCCACCGCGTAACGTCACGTTATATGACGTCCTGACGTCATGTGATGTCATAGCAGAGTTATGATGTCACAAATTTTGGCGATCTGTGACGCCGTGATGACGTCAGATGGTGATCTCATTACGTGTTGATTTTTTTGCACTACTCGTGTTGACGCCGCCGACGCGCGGGACTCCGACGGTCAATTTTCGCGTTTGATGATGCATCAAAGGCTTTTACCTTAAAATTATATATGTTGAGAGCTGGCACAGATCAGGTCAGAGCTGCTCTATTGTCGCGATCTCGTCTAGCATGAGACGCGGCATCTCCGTTACGTCAGACCGGCCCCACACGTGACGCGGAAGTGACGAAATTTGAATGAAGGTGCGTTGGCACCGTATCTTTTCGTGAAAAGCGGCAAGTCATCTCACTTGCGCCAGCGTGTCGCCTTAGCTGTAAGTTATGAGCGGTACAACTAATTATTCAAACTACCACCCCTTTTCTCTTACATTCATACGTTGTACAAGCACACTTAATTACGGTTGATCTGGGTTACAGTTTTACTTGGTCTGCGCCATTTGTATTACACTGTGCCGTGATTATAATTGGTTTAAATGCAGCACATGTTATGGCTGACTGTATGCATAATACAAATTTAGACCTGTTGAAAAAATGATGGCGTTTTGTAAGAATTTACTCGCACGAAGCACAAGGCAAGTCGTAACCACATTTTCTTGGCGCCATACAAAGATCTCAAAATTTATTCAAACAACATATTGCGTCAGAAGGCTTAGATTCAAAGGAAACAGGCTGATAATACTGGGTCATGTTTAGAGAAAGCTTCAAGGATGTGTCTTTATTTCAAGCAGTACTCAGTGCTGGCTGTCAGGAAATGTCGAGCTTAAATTAGTATGCCGTATGCTAGTCCACGTCACACACACATCGTATTACGGCAGCCCAGTTTAATTACATGTCATTGAATGTTAATGCGACTGCCTCAAGCAAACACGATCGCGTCTAATCTGTCTATTATTCTTCAGAGTCGAGTAGGTTTATGGAATATTCCCGTTTTTTTATTGAAATAAAAAATAAATGAAGTAGGTGTTGTCACCATTGCTTGACGACGGCTACCCCTTTCAACTTGGTTGTTAGGATATAAAAAATAAGAAACAAAAATAATATATATACACATATACAGGGTGCCCCAGCTATTCTTAGCCGGAGTTTAAAAATATGTGTACGCACCCAATGACGACACGACCAAATGCATATATAGTTGCTGACTATTGCCTGGAGTCAGTCAGACTATTTTTTGTGTTTTGGTTATTTGCCTATTCAGGCCCCTTTTTTTCACAAACCTTTGAATCAACAAAATTGGGCAAGAAATTCTAACCAGAAAGATGTAGATTGGTTTGCAAAACGTCCGATTAGACAGTTTCTAACTTTCTATCCATTAAGTATTAGTGTTTTTCTCCTTACTACAGGTGCCCGCGAAGTACAAAAAAATTTGCAGTGGCTTAGCTCGACTATGCCAGGATATACGTAGCGTTAGCAAAGGTTCAGCTGATTATTCTTAGCTTTCCAGATCGTCCAGGATTATTGACCTTCTTCTGTTCATTCTTCGTACGCTGAACCGCTAATTGCCAGGCAACTACTTCGGAACCCGATGATATAAGCTTCTCGGCTCTTCTGCGCCGTCGAGCAGCATTTGCGCTCTCCTTCTCCATGGCGTTACCCACCTGCAAACGCCAGTCAGAGGCACTATGAAGCGGCCCCAGCGCAGTGTCAGACTGCGACTGCACAGCGAAGGCGAATAGCTGCGCGCGCGCCGGCGCCACTGTGTCTACGACGTCACTCCTCTCGAATGCGGCGCCGACCAGCAGCGGCGAGCCGCGCGCGGCGGTGTCGGAGAGCGCGTGAGATGCCAGCTCCGGTGACCCAGCTGTGTGACATCACTGATCCTCGCGATTGCGCAGCACGGCTCATGACGCTCCACGCGAAAGCGCCTCCGGCTAGGCAAGTGTAGCTAACGCTACAAAATACCACGTGACATACCCACTTGCGCGACAGTGCGCACGATTATTCTAGTGCTCCCTAGCGTTCTGCATGCAAACGACCGTAGCATTTGCCCGGTTGCGCTACCTCGATAGGGCAGCGACGGTGGTGGTGGCTGTGCGACGAACACGTTTTGCTAGCGGAACGTTAGGGAGCACTAGAATCTCGGCGCGCACAGGCGCGCAAGCGGGCATGTCGCGTGGTATTTTTTTGTATTTCGCGGGCATCTGTAGTAAGTAGAAAAACACTAATACTTAATGGATAGAAAGTTAGAAACTGTCTAATCGGACGTTTTGCAAACCGATGTACAACTTTCTGATTGGAATTTTTGCCCAGCCTCGTTGCTTCAAAACTTAGTTGATTAAAGTGACCTAATTAAGCAATTAATTAGAACATGAAAAGTAGTCTGACGTATCCACGAAACAGTCAGAAACATGAATTCATGCGCGTCATCATTGAGTGCGTGCGCATATATTTAAACTCTGGCTAAAGATTGTAGGGTCACCATGTATACAGATCTAAATTTGGTAGGTTCAAAACCTCTCGTTTCAACAGAGCATACATGCCGTCGCGGTGCAGTCTTTCAATATAGACCGCGCTCAGTAATTATCACAAATATTGGTGTCTTCAAAAAAAACGTTGGAGCACTTTCATTCTCTTGCGGTTTATCCTAGACGGCTATGGGCATAGTATTTTCACCAACGAAAACGTTCGCTCAGAGTCCAGCGTGTGGAGTTCCTGTTCGAGTCGCTGTCTATGTGTATTGTGCTTAGGACAATCGAGCAACACATGATGCATATCCTCGTCGCTGTAGCAGCACGAACATGTTACATAATGCCATCTATTCATGAACAAGAAAAAAAGATAAGTAAACAAACATTCCTTAACTCGCAAGTGAAAAAAACACTAACAAACGAAGAAGGAAAACAAACAGGGAAATGTTTTGAACTAAACAACCACCCACGAACGTGTGATCGATTTGTATGCAAGACGAATGCATCCCACCGTCAGCTGCAGCGTTAATTAAATTCCACCCATTAGCAGCTAGCGGCTATGCCTGTCGTAGATTGCTCGGAACTTCCGAAAGTACACAATGTTGCGGCCTTCACCGCAATCAGCAAAAGCCCTCGCTTGCTTCGCCAGGTGGCTTCGAGCAGCAACAGCGTGGTTCTGATGCATCGACGGCACAGTTCCCCACATTCCCCTCTTCGATGTTTGCGTGCCTTCCTGTTTACCAGCTCCCTTGATCGTTGCAGTCGCTCGTGATTTTCCAGCCAAAACCGCTGAAGACGCGTTAGTGTTTCCTTGCTAGGACTACGCTACAGTGGGGATGCGCCGGAAACAACGTTGCCAGCGCAAATCCCCCCGACAGCTGCTGCCAGCGGTAATTCTCCGCTCCGTGTTTTCTGCAACATTAGGGAGGGACGTTGAGAGATCAAAAAAAGCAGGTGGCTTTCCGGTGCTCAATAAGCCGTTTCACTTCTTTTTCTCTCCTGTTTGCTTAATGCGTATGCAATGCCTCCTTACCTTCTTCTCTCTTCTTCAGACTCTTCTTGCTCTGTGTGCTATTAATCGCCCTTTGTTGTAACACGAAAACAATATGTCGGCACAGAGCCGTTGTAGGGTAGCTGTTACCATGGTAACAGTGCGGTTAAAAGACCGTAATGGCTTAAAGAGTGGCAAGCAGTTTTACACTTGCAGTTGCTGCGTAGTTGATGTAGTCATTTGTGGTGCTGGTCATGCTGGAACACGTTATAGTTCGGTCCGATGCTCCACCAACTGAGACACCTGTTCCGCATACTTTGCCTTCAAAAGGTGTACACTGCTGGTACAAACACGTGCCTTCTCTACTAGCAGCCCCATGTTGTTCATTTTCTTATTTCGGTTCTGTTCTAGTTTCATTGCTGTGGAGAGATTGAGTTATATTGGACCTAGGCTGTTCCAGCAAAAAACAAAAAGAAAGAATGGTTTCTCTAACATATATAAACAAGTTCGGAATTGAGGAGCCCTCATCAGGAAAAGGAGAGCAGGGCAATTGAGGCTTGGCGTGTGTGTCATTAACTGGGTGATTCCATGTAAGATAGAACAAACGATGGCTGGTCGACCTCTTAAATTTATTTCAAAATTTTGTATATTATTGCCTGATGAGTGGAAAGAAGAGATCCGCAATTTGTTTTGCCGCCAAAATCTTTTTCGAAGTACAGGAAATCAATAATGACGAAGAAGTATAGTGGAGCGCTCATCCGCTCTGCTGTTTTGGCCAACTTTCGTTATGAATTGCACAAAATATATTGAAGTTAGGTAGCTGATATTTTTTAACTAAATATATGCATGTTTTTGCTTCAGCTCAGGTATTTTTAGTTTTTATGTGTAGTGTAGATGGTTTTATAAAAAACCTCAAAATTGGCCCAGGAAACGTTATTTTCTTTACTTTGAACGTCTTTATCTCAAAAAAGCCTTGTAGCAGAACGACAAAAATTCGGCATTACGTTCTTCGCATGCTTGTCTACCAAACTACCGAATCTTATATTTATATAACGTTCCAGTAAAGAGATATGATCGGGCTAAATTCAAAAAAACACCGAACAATAGAAACTTCTGACGACAATTAAAAAAAAACATTTTTTTACATTTCTCAAACTTTGTCCACTTATTCTCCTCCGCGCGGCCAGTTCAGGCCGTCTGCTGCCGACATCTAAGATAGGCAAGCGCATCCGGTTACCGATAGTTTTGCTTTTCTTTCCTTTGACATTACATATCTTGCTTTCTCACTGGAGCGCCACGTTAATGCTTTCCACTAATCGCAACTGGCGCAGCGCAGTTTCTCTGGCAGCAGCGTGCGTGAAGCGAGCGCTCATAGCGTTTTCATCTTGCTTCCATGTCCGCCGTGTTATCAGCGCCTAGCTACGATGAGAACAGAGGGCGGATAGAATAGCGAAGCTCCAGTGCACGTGCGTTCAAGTCACCCGAGAGGTGTTGCTGTTTCGAACTCAATCGGTTTGAGGACGCGAAAACGAGCTCTCACTGCGCCGTCTCTTACAACGAGCATCTCGGGTGCGCGCACGCCTGCTCCGCAGCCCCGCGCTCGTGGCCGCTGCAGTGACCAAATAATTTCAAAATTAACGTCTTCAGTGCCGGCAACACATTTTTTCGGTACCTGCTGGCCTTTTAATAAAAAGAAATTCAATCCGCCCTGCATTTTATACACTTGCTGCGCAAGAAGTCGGAATCGCCAATCCTTGCCTAAGGGTCTCATTGGAGGGGCCGTAACTATTAGTGCAACGACATTATGCAACGTGTTTTAAATGATTGTGCAAGCCGATGTGGAGAAGAATAAGTGGACAAAGTTTAAGAAATATAAAAAATGTTTTTTTTATTGTCGTCAAAAGTTTCCATTGTTCGGTGTTTTCTTGAAATTAGCCCGATCATATCTCTTTACTGAAATGTTATACAAATATAAGATTCGGCAGTTTGGTAGATAAGCATGCGAAGAACGTAATGCGGAACTTTTGTCGCTCTGCTACAAGGCTTTTTTGAGATAAAGACGTTCAAAATAAAGAAAATAACATTTCCTGGATCAATTTCGAGGTTTTTTATAAAAAGATCTACACTACACATAAAAACTAAAAATACTTGAGGAGAAGCAAAACTATGCATATATTTAGGTAAAGAAATTTCAGCTACCTAACTTAAATATATTTTGTGCAACTCATAACGAAAGTTGGCCAAAACAGCAGAGCAGATGAGCGCTCCACTCCACCTCTTTCGTCATTATTGATCTCCTGTGCTTCGAAAAAATTTTTGGCGGCAAAACAAATTGCGAATGTCTTCTTTCCACTCATCAGGCAATAATATATAAAATTTTGAAATAAATTTCGTTTGTTCGATCTTACGTGGAATCGCCCAACTACAACACATTTTTCTTTCTTTCTTTCTTTCTTTCTTTCTTTCTTTCTTTCTTTCTTTCTTTCTTTCTTTCTTTCTTTCTTTCTTTCTTTCTTTCTTTCTTTCTTTCTTTCTTTCTTTCTTTCTTTCTTTCTTTCTTTCTTTCTTTCTTGTGAAATTCATGCTGCAACACGTGGCTGAACTACCGAAGGGAAGTTGGGCCCTCGTCATGTGTATTAACACACCTTTAGCCCAATTTCCTCGGTATACAGTGTTCGCTGTACACCGGGATAAATTTTTTTATTTGATTTGATTTGATTTCCTTCACATTGCGCAATACTCTCTCCTAGCAGTTTCCTTCCTCCATGCCGGGAATATGGCCTTCATCCACGTGCTTAGCGGTGCAACCCTGCAGTTGCTACAGGCAACAACGACGGTCATGCGTTAGTATCCAGGCAACAAGGAAATGTGGCAACGTGAAATGACAAGTTACATGAACGAGAGAGCATCAGTTATTGGAAAACGGAGGATACAAATATGCATGCGACCAGCGTACCTGGGAGGGCCGCGTTTCTTTACGCTCGTGGGCGCCGGGTTTTTTTTTTTTTTTGCGCAGGACGCCACCGAATTCTGAAAGTTATAACAAGCTCCGCTTGAAATGTAAAGAAAACAACATAGTAATGGAAGGTCGACCGGCAACCATGCACTTTAATGTGGAACGTTTATAAGCACACGTTTATGTCCAAGTTGCATCCATAGGTAACTGCACATCACTGCTCATTAGCAAGAGGCAAACGCCTTCCTTAATCAATTATGCCAACAGAGAACACTTTGCATTCGGAACATGTTTTAACGTTTGGCGCGCTTTTTTCGCTTGTGCGGGCGTTAATTAAGCTTCATAAAATGCGTTGTTCTTCGTAAAATGTGAATACGGCGCGTGAATTTCTCCCCTTAAATGCTGGCTCACGTCAATACTAAATGCTTGATGGCTCGTTAACAGGAATCAGCCTGAGTCAGTTTCATTAGGCACTGAACCGAAGCTAGAATTAGCGACGATGTGATTACATAAATAAGTAGGGACAGCGGGGCACTGGTTCAGCGTAGCGCGCTTTCAATATCATCTGCTAGTACAAACAAATGGCTTGGATGCCAGTAGCCCCCGGTCATTCGTTTATGTGCTTGATTCTTTCAAATCAGTCCACTTTGCATTCGATGTATGTTTAAGTTCTTGACGTGTTTTTTCTTAACTTGTAATTGCACATTAATCATGTTTTGCGCTCCCAAAAAGAGGGTTACGGCACATAAATTTCCCCAGGAGTGATAGCTCACGTCAATAATAAATAAAAGGTGCCAGACTACAAGGGATTACCGTGATTCAATTGTCTCATTAAGCAGCATTTAAAAGTCCTAATGAAGAACGATGATTTGTGTTGGTTTGCCAAGCCCTAGCCAACTGTCTTTTAAAAAGGAAACCGCACAAAAATTGACAGAAACTTCTCTAGATGTATATATAAAAGAGATAATTCATTGCTCAATAATAAACAAATTTGCTTATTCAGAACAGTGAGGCTGAATTTTTTTTCGAGAACACCACCTGAGCAAATGCTTATTTGTTTCGACATGTATGCTGAACTATACACGCTTGCTTGAATAAGAGCAGTGTAGGCTCAGTGTACACGGCACAGGCTCAAATGAGCTACAAGTTTGAACGTATGAACGCAATCTGTAATACGCATAAATACCTCGTTCATAATTGAGGAATTGAAACAATTACGTTTCACAGCAAGAGATTATGGCACAAGACTTTTTTAATGAAACGTTCGTGTTACGTACATACAAAAAGCTTTATTGAAACGTCCTGCGCGTTTTTGGGACGGGCGAAAGGTCCCGCCTATGTGACGGCCAGGAGTTCTGGCCGGCTGGACAGCCCAAAGTTGATCGTCAAGGGCAGAGTTGTTCGTGTTTTCTGAATTCCCTTTTCATTTCGGTAACGCCCTCAACATTGCCAGATGCACGTGACCCCGCTGGCTAAATTAGATGGTCATCAGTTCATGATTACCCTTCTCTGAAACAAGGCAGGAGTGTTCCTTAAGCGTATAGAATTACAAACGTGTGAAATTGACGTACAAAAAAGAAAAGAAATAATTGAGATGTCACTTGTATGTACTACAGACACAAATGTGATCAGGTAGCAGAAGCAAGATTCGTAATTCAAGAACCGTGGCTTTCACAACTGCTGTTTTACCGACAAAGCAACGAGCGCGCAGGAGGAACCTAATTCTCGAGATTGCTTTTTGATCTTCCCTTTCATCATATACCGCAGGCATTTATCTTCCCCGCGGCACTAAGCTAGGAAACTGAATTACTGGAGTTCTTTTCTGCTCTTATAATCCTGCTTCACGCAAAATACCAATGATGTAGACGTCCGTAACGATTAGAAAGTCCAATTTATTTCGTGGCACAGCTCGAATGTCTACGCAAGCCAAAAAACACACATGGTTCCTTATGCAACCGCCTAAGATGATTCGAAGCCAATAGCCATCTTCTCTTTCTTTTTATTCTCAGTCAACTGAATTGATCTCCTCTCCCCCGAAATCTTTCCGCGCCTAGCGCTGTTTTGCACTGCCTCCGGGATCGAAGGCATAGCAAGCTTTCTGCACCTGAAGTAGAGCACCAAGTCGGGCAGCTTGGTTCACATTCATTTTAAAGGCTAATAACATTGTAAAGCCTCCTCTTAGTCCTTGTTTACTAGCGCAGTCCTTGTTTACTAGGTGTTAAAATGAACTTCTGCACCTCAAGTGCCTCTGGTGTCAGCCTACCTGCGAACAGGCAGTGGTATCATGTGGCGACATCATCATATTACGGCGCCACCCCAACTTCTCGGGGCTAATACGCGTCGGCGCCGCCGCCTCGCGATATCTCATCAGGTCTCGAGAAATTTTGAAACTTCATAACTCCATGAGACATAAGGCTTTCGCCTTAATAAACGTCGCGAATACACATGCGAGAGGTCAACGCACCTACATGCGCGCCGTCCATCTTGTAATATATGTGGTCTATTGGTCGCCGTTCATTTCTTCAATCCATCGCGCAAACGACGCTGTAAAAAACTCTGAAAATAGGCCCTACGCCACGCGATCTTTTTTTTTTTTGTAGTTCACGAAAGAATAACAAAAGATGTTACTGTGTTGTACATGTTTCATCAGCAGGCAACTTCCAAAACGATGCCGCTCACGCCATAGCCAAGATGGTCTCTCTTGATCCTCCTTCTTCGAATTTTTAACACGAATGTGTTTTATGCCGGGGTCCACCAAGACTTTCATGACGTATTTCGGTCACGGAAGTACGTCAGCAAAATGAACGCAATCAGACGAAGAAGGAAAAACTTTCAGAAAAACTTTCGGTGATGGGAATCGAACCCATGACCTCTCGGTCCGCGACGATGGCTGGCGGTCGTTTAGCCAACTGAGCTACCACCAAACACAATGCGGAGGTGACATGTACGCGCCTTTTAGATGCGAAGCATCTTATGGCGGAGTTCAAACCGGTGGTGTGCGGCGTGACCACCCTTACTGCGCATGCGCAAACTCTCTCCACACATTTCTTCTCCACTCCCCTCTCCACTTCCCCTCTCCGCCCCCCTTTTCCACTACCACTCTCCCCTTCCCCTCTCTACTTCCCCTCTCCACTCCCCCTCTCCACTCCCCCTCTCCACTCCCCCTCTGAAACTCGGGCTCGACATGCCGAAACGCTGCTTCGCATCGCCTCATGGTTCCCTTTAGCGGGAGATGGTGTGATTTTATCTTTCACACTTGCCTCTCACAGTGCTCTTGGATGAATGGATGCTATGAGCGTCCCCTTTAAAAACGGGCGGTGACATCTGTGCCAGCAAACTAAAAAAACGCGCCGTTGCAACGACCGTCCCGTTCGGCGCGTTTACAATACAAATTTAATTTCGTCAACGCTTTAACACACCGCGAGGTAGCGGCTTTAGCGCAAGCCGTGCTCATAGCATCCATCCATATCGACAAATAGCTCTCCGAAGCTCGCCTGGCTGTCGCACCGCGATCCCCGTTCGCCCTGAGAGAAGTAACGGCCAGGCTAGAGGGAAGACACGACGCGCGTAGCGTTTCTCTTCGCATTTCACGACGCTTTGAAGGAGTGCATATCGAGTATCGGTGTATATTGTGATTCTTGACGCCATCTTTGCACGGCATTTACCATATGCGGTGTCCACGTATATCTTAAGGAATTCAGCTACCGCAAGGGTTAAATCATGATCATGGCCGTTAGTCGTCGGTACGGAGATGTGCCACTAGGCGTCAACGTGAGTGCGATGCGTCCGCATCAAGCGATGCTATATCTGCCAAACAACAGTAGACATTGTACAAGCTCTCATATACCAATGCACTATAAACTACTTCTGTGACGACACGTTTCACTTTCGTGTTATACCGTTTCCTATGAAGGAGAGATCAGCCATATTTTTTTTCCCCATCGATGATAGAATCGGCCTGCGGGAGACAAAATAGAGAAAACGAATTTAAAAGATAGGGGAATTGGCTAAGAACGAAGTTTGCGTTCACGAGAACAAACACAAGTGTCTTTTGTTGTTGTTTATTTTTTAATGTTAACCTTTCTAAGTTTTGTCTTTTTTCTGTCACCGCGATGCTCTCCGTTACGAACTGTTCACAACGTTGTGCACCGTCAAGTGAAAGCAGCTGCTTTTATGAACAGCTTCAATCTAAAATAATATTGTTTGACCTCCGCCCTCAGTTGTGGATACCTAAAAATGGCGTTTAGGAACGCATCAGTGAGTTATTTTAGACACAAAGGCTACTCGCCATTTGAAGTCAGCAGTTCCGTGCAATGCGATGTGTTACTTTTTTCAGAATGATGTGTTCGTTCCAAAGTAGGTGCGGTGTGCTCGTTTTGTGTTGTATAAGATGTGTTCTCTTTTAGAATTAGTATTCCTTTCATTTCGCCCACACTGCAGCGTTTACAATTCAAGTAAATTTTCAGAAATAATATACTTCACGCATTTTGGAAGCAGATATCGGGATATGGTGTTTGTGTGTGTTACCTCTTTTCTCGCGCTGCACACAGGACAATGCGTTACTGTAGTGCAGCGACGTAAATTGCGTTTGCGACCGGCGCTAGCACATGCTTCAAAAACACGACAGAAAAAAAACCTGCGCCACTATGACGCCACGACAAAAGAAATAGTCTGACCTCTTCTACATTTGTTTAGTGTTTCAAACGTAAAGAAAGAAGACCTTGTCTAAACAGCGTTGATTTATTTGCGTCCTCGTCGGCAGTCATTCTAAGGAAACATGAGACACTGTTCTTACCCCGATAAAAAATCATCGAAGCTTCGAAAGGCGGGTATATCCGGACATGAAGAAGTGACGCCGACACTGTGTCACGGATAACGCCCCCCGCTTTCTCGTTTTTCTCTCTCTTATTTCCTTCGTTACGTGTGCTCCTCCGCCATAGCCTACGAACGATCGATATCGTTCAATGCTTGTTCGTTGAAGCAGATCATTTCTTTCGCAACGACCACACTCCGCTACACGTGCACATATTTGGAAACATAGCACGAAAGTTCCTCATCTCCGTTTCGAAAGCGAGAGAAAGAGAGGTGGGGGGGGGGGGGGGGCAACTTACTGTATTATAGCATCCGGTTTGGTATACCCTACACTAAGGGGAGAGGGAAGTGAAAAAAAAAGGTTGCAAGAAAAGCGGATAGAGGAGCAGGCGCGTGAAAACAGTGAAACAAACAAACAACAAAGGAACGTACGCAGCCGTACTATCATAACCTATCCAATAGGCCACTGCCACGCAAAAGCTTCCATAAGGCCCTAATAGATGTCCGGTGTGACGACAGTTCCGGTCGGCATTCTAGTACTGACTGTTGCAACAAGGACCTGTCGTCAAGGCGGGCCAACACAGCCGCTAGCGGCAGTATGTGTGCTCTGTGGCGACGACAACGACAACTAACATATTCTATAGTTTCTTCAATGCCGCATTGGTCGCAAGCGGCTCTGTCTTCCATGCCTATTCGGAAAGCAAGAGACATGATACCTAATTGTATTGACTGTCCGGCATGTCTGCTGCTTTGTTTGTGTAGCTTTTTCTTTCTTTTTCCTATCACTGGAATCCGGAACTCGATATTGTCGCCTCCAATTTTTCCTCTTTTGAGCAAACCATGAACAGCGACATGTCGGGGGTCGCGCCTCCGATTGAATTTGTCACGCTGTGTCACCCTGTGTCCGCTTATGGTCATTCGACAAGGACCGGCCCGGAGCGCGAAAGGCTTTAACTTGGCTTTAGGTGAAAAGGTAAATTGAACAGCGTAGCTTTCTTCCGTAAGCTTTCTTTTTGTGTGTTTGAGATACCGGCTCCGAGTCGTCTTGTGTTGTAATAGGAATCGCTGTGTTCGATCCATCGTTCTTATTGTGCACTGCCACGCGGACATTTTGCTTCATTTTTATGTAACCGGGCGTGGGCTTGGTGCCCGGCTTCCCAATGTTGTCCGGTGCATGAACAGTTGTACAAGCACCTCCACCAGGTGCCACGTGGTTGTGACGGTGAAGAACGCAAAACTCAAGCCGGTAAAGAAGGAACTCTTTATTAGTCAAACCTATTCCCAGAAAAAGAATTAACACTCGCAACGATAGTGACGAGCACATTCGTCGATGGTCGATAATTTGATCCCCGAAACACGCCCTCTTTTGTACATCTTCATACGGCAGAGCGCGATAAAGAGCGCAACTCTCGAAATTTACTTGGTAATTTTTCCAACTATTTGGCTAATTTACCAACACGCCCAGCAGTCCGTTCCTCTCCTTGGTACATGCGTGACTGAACAATCCAGCGTTATCACATGTTCTCGCATTAGCTCCAGATTAAACTCAAAACTGGCGTCTTGCGTGAAGTCTTATCAGAGCCTTCTTAAACAATAGCGAATGCTCACGTACATTTCGGCGCATCCTGCCTCGAGCGGTGGTAACATGCGTGTAATGTATTTCGTGAGTGAAGCCAACTCACATAAAAAAAAATTGTATGACAGCTCCACTGCTGTGAAACTTGAGGAAGTTGCGTAGCAAGGGCACCCAATGATTTCCGTTCGTAGAGTGCCCGCTGCTCTGTTTACTAAACTGTCAATGACGCCAATGTTCGAGGTAAGCATGTAGAGTTTCCCCGGCACGAGTAAATCTTCTCAGGCAGATTCACAAACACGGCGTGCGACATGTGCTCTACATTTTGCTGCGCTTTATAGACTTCCTGCTTGTCACGGCAGTTGAGATACGCGTCGTATACAGCGAGTTCCTTCAAGCTGTTTCCCCTATCAGATGTAGATGTAGTCACGTAGCGACGCAGCTCCCCGCCGACGTAGAGGCGGCGCAGGCGGAGGGGCATTTGCTCGCTCGGCGAGGCGCTGGCGCCCTTTCTCGCGCCCTGCGGGAGTCAGCCCCATAATTCAGAAAGGTTTTAGTGATTTTAAGTTAATTAATTCAATTACTTCTTGGCTATTTCTCTTAAATATATTATTTCAGACCATGTTCCTTCATTTTAACCCGGGTTGGAGCATCGCTAGCCTTGTTATGGCCTCTTTTGAGCGCTTTACTGTGAGCATGATCACGCCACATGATATGGATGGATGGACGACAAGCCGGTGCCTTTAAAGGGGCCCTGTAACACTTTTCCAAGTAGCCATCGAAGGATTTTACTAAAGAAGCTTATTTTCTCGCAGATCGACCGCTGCAAAAATTTTCAGAATCCGTCCGGTACGAGCAGAGTTACAAAGATTTGTAGCACGCTGTAATTGCTTTCTGTCTTCTCTCGTCCCGACGAAAGCGCTGGAAGCTAAGCAGGAAGGGAATGAGCGGGGGAAGAAGGTACGTCACGCGTGCCTCGTGACCTTGAGCATTTTTTCTTTTTTTTCGAACGCGCAGTTTACTTTCAGTGCGATCGCGCCCGGGCAAGTGGTGGCCTCCCGCGGCGGCCGCAGTAGCTACTGAGCGCGCCATCTCCAAATCAGCCAATGGCTGGAACTTGAGTCAATGGCGCAGTGATTTTGAGCAAATATATCATCATTTGTCGAGAGAAAAGGAAGCGATTTTTAGCTATCTTTCAGAATTTATTGTAAGTCCCAGGCCACGTGCTGCGCTATATTGTTCGGCTCGCGTGTTCTCGGGAACCACCGGCCGGCAGCGTTTTCTGACCGCGCTAAAGAAGTGTTGCAGAGGACGTGAATGCATGACCGTCGTTGTTGCCTGTAGCAAATGAATTGTTGCGCTGCTAAGCGCCTCAGTGACGGTCCTATTCCCGGCATGGAGGAAGGAAAGAGTTGACCATTGCGAAATGAGGAAGAAAGAAAGAAAGAAAGAAAGAAGGAAAGAAGGAAAGAAGGAAAGGAGGGAAGGAAGGAAAGGAAGGAAGGAAGGAAGGAAAGAAGGAAAGGAAGGAAGGAAGGAAGGAAGGAAGGAAGGAAGGAAGGAAGGAAGGAAGGAAGGAAGGAAGGAAAGGTAGTATGTCAGGCACGAACACGCGAAGCTTCACTGCCCCCCATTTCTAGATAGGGCCAGGGCGCCTGAACTTTTTCGGTTTCTAGCATTTCACTTGCAACCGTTCAAGACGCGTCATGCCCAGGCCCGTGTTCGTCTCGCACGACCATTTACAACCAAAGCCGACCGGGAGGCGCGCTGAGTTATACATTTTGCTAACCGAACTCCTCGCGGAGCTTCGAGAGCGTTGCACCCGATGTGTGGAACGCCATGTAGACATGGGCAGCGCAACGGGTTTCCTCCCGCAAATTTTATCGAATCATTTCCGTGCGACGAAGTTAATCGCAAACGTAACTCACAGCTCGCAGAAAATATAACGCGCAAATACTTCCAACGCGAGGACAAGTAACAGAAAGAAGGACTTCGAATCGTTGCCACGTTTTCCAATATACGAGGTAAGAATGAAAGTACTCAGTTAAATTCTCATAATTCACCACTGCCCGCTAAACATACGCACCATAACATTGCGCTTCGACATGGAAATGACAAAAACGAGATGGGGAACTCAGTTCTCCTTCAATGAGTTCAGTCACGTTCAGTGGAATGCAGACCGCGAAAGCCAAATTTACGAAAGAACCCTCATTTGCATGTGGTTGCCGTTAGCGTCGGCAGATTACACGCGCGTTTAGAGTTTTCAATTATCTCAATGAATGGCGACAGGGATAGAAATTAGTTGTTTTCCGTTTCTAAAACCTCGTCGTATTTCCGTTCCGAGTTTTTCTAAAACGATGCGCTTGATTTCAGGCACACCGCACGGCAAAATGTGCGCGTAAGGCCAAAACGACGACGTAGTGCCAGCCTATTGGCCTTAATATTGTTATACGTTCATTATTATAAATGTTTGCTTTCCGAAACGTGTTGGCATTTTTAAATGTACGATTGATTTTGAATTTTTTTTTGTAATGCGCCGCTATATAACATTTCAGACTTTCCGTATTTGTGGACGTTCCAAACAGAGTGCTTACCTCTGGAACGGTTATACTGTAATGCGTATATTCCCGTCTTATTCGTTTTCTGCCACACCATCAACCCCAGAAATGGTTGAACCAGTCAAAAAGACAAAAACGATTACAATAATAAAATAAAAGTTCGTCGTTTTGAGGCAAACTGTTTTATCTCGCTTCAATGTTGATGAGGGGATCTATTGTGAAACTTCTTAGGACCGCTCAACTTTCGTCTTAGAGCCAGCGACACAAAGATGAAGCTGCACGATAACGTAAAACATCTTGAACCTGTTGACTTGAATTCTGCGGAAACTGTTTCCCGAGAACTGCTCCGTCATAGTAGAGCATACTGTATACTCGATTACATCCTAAGTAAAACATTATTAACAATTTCAGCTCTTAATGTGACTAATTCTGCAGTGAATGTACGTTAATGTAGTTGTTGTGTAGGTCTTGGGGTAGTTATTTAAATCATCCGCTTAATGCAGCTCCGTCATCATGAAACCTGAAGTGCGTCGCACGGGCAACCCAGTGATTCTCTTAGCAATCGCATCCTTGCCTGAGGGGATGCCGCCCTCTCTTGCGCAGCGCGAGAAGCAGCCGCATGTTTCAGAAGCGTTTTTCGCGATTTTAGGTAAATTCCTGCGATTAATTTTTGGTTATTTCTGTAGGTTCTATTATTTTAGACCTTGATTCTTTATATCGCACCTGTTTTGAGCATTGTTAGCCTTGTTATAGGCCTGTATTGACCTTGCGTGACCACGCGACATGATACAGCGGATGGCTGACAAGCCGGGCCCGTAAAGTGCTACGCACTTAGACGTTACAAGGGCTCTTTATGCAATCGCATGGACGATTTCAAGGCGAAAGCATATACGCCTTGCTGTATGACAAAGACGTGCACAAAGAAAGTTCTCCATGACACCTGCTGTGCCAGGGGATCACCTTCTCTATCGCCTCAGTTATATCCTTTCACAAAGGCGAAGTGAGCGCGAAGCACGCTTTCGCAAGGACGAAGTGCGCGTGAAGCACGCTTTCCCAAGAACGAAGTGAGCGCGAAGCACGCTTTCGCAAGGACGTGGTGAGCATGAAGCACGCTTTCGGAAGGACGCAGTGAGCGCGAAGAACGCTTTCGCAAGAACTAAGTGAGCGCGAACCGCGCTTTCGCAAGGACGAAGTGAGCGCGAAGCACGCTTTCGCAAGGACGTGGTAAGCGCGAAGCACGCTTTCGCATGGACGAAGTGAGCGCAAAGCACGCTTTCGCAAGGACGAAGTGGGCGCTAGGCGCGCTTTCGCAAGAACTAAGTGAGCGCGAATCACGCTTTCGCAAAGACGAAGTGAGCGCGAAGCACGCTTTCGCAAGGACGAAGTGAGCGCGAAGCACGCTTTCGCAGGGACGAAGTGAGCGCGAAGCACGCTTTCACAAAGGCGAAGTGAGCGCGAAGCACGCTTTCGCAAGGACGAAGTGAGCGCGAAGCACGCTTTCGCAAGGACGATGTGAGCGCGAAGTACGCTTTCGCAAGGACGAAGTGAGGGCGAAGATCACTTCGAAAACGAAGTGAGCGCGCAGTTTTCGTGCTCTCTTCGTCTTGTCTGTACGATTGCGTGTCGACTCCGGCTTCTTTCTTGTTGCTCGTCTAGTCACTGTGGATTTTGAGGGGATCTGCTTCTTTACCTTATCCTTTATCGCCTAGGTTTCACGCATTCGAGGAGACAAAGGGATCGCGCCGCATTGTCTAGCAAATATGAAATGAGCGCGCACTTCGCATGCTGGCTTCGTCTTTTTCTGTTTTGCGATTATTAGTCGACGCCGGTTTTACGCTCAACCTCTCTTAGAGCATGCGACATTTAAGGATTTCGCCTTACAGGGAGAGAGAAAGAAGCGCAGCAATTTAAATGCCTGCTGGCCACCTTGTTCCGGTGAAAAAGGGTCAACAGCCAAGAAGTCTTTTCCCCTAAATATTTGTGAAATGGGCCTGGTTGTCACCCGAACCACCTGTGTTTCAAATCGCGTTTACCGTTGCCCTAGTTCCTAGAATTGCGATCTTCACTTAGTTGTCACGAGATTTCCAACGCTGTGTTTTCACTTCATGAATCTGCGAAAAATGCTGCAAAACTGCGGCTTTTAGTTTCGTAGACTACCACACACCTAGGAGGTATTATCTCTGCTACGCGTGAGAAGCACTGTTCTTGTTAAAGGCTCTACGTATCATCTGTGTCACGTAAATTTCGGCACGTGACAGTGTGACCTAGGCGTGCGAGCTACTTGAATATTCTGGTCTTTTCCTCTCACAAGATTCCTAAATGTTACACAATTACCTCATTCCGCTAAAGGATTTCGTAACCAGAATCATTGGCTAACATTTTTGTGGACGTAGTAAGTCAACCCTACCAAGGATAACAAAAGATAAGTGTATTTTCGTCCATGATTTCCTCGGCAGTGAAGGCAGATATGCGATCCATCGGTCTTTGATATGCTCGCCAATCTTCAGTCTTCCTCGGAACATCGAAGAAGTGCCGAAGTTGCGATTACGCTGATGGTAAACAACTCAAGATTCGGAGACCACGATCAAAGTTTAAGGTGGCTCTAACCAAAGTGTGATCGAGAGAATGCTTTGGAATTCCATTTTCGAGTGTTCCTTCCAGCTAAAGTGAAACGCCCAATGACTGAGCTCTCCTTAATGTTTACGTAAACATAGTTCTCCTTCATTAGACTGGTAATTGCAAATGCCAGCCGTGTCATCAATTACAGATAATATCAACGGTTTCCCTTTCACGCATGTTTCGGCCCACTCGTTTCGTTATCAAGTTGCAAATTAGCCTTAGAGCTTCCTATGACGCATGATAAGGCGTCAATCCATCATTTTATAATATCTTCAAGGCCGAAAGAACACTGCGGCGTTCTGAAGGATTGTTGGGGCTTTTGTGAAAGAAGAAAAACATTATGTGCTTGTTCGTTTTTGCATGTCTCTTGCTGGCCTTGGCATATTATATAATTTTTACGGGATAACACGCAATCCTCTCATCTTCATGGCGAAAACGAAGACGAAGATGAGTTGAACCCTAATTATATTCTTCTTTTGTGAAGTTTATAGTCTTGCCGCTTTATACAATGTCGTGAATTTGTGCAGTCTCTAATTCTGTGGACACAGGAAGTGCTTTCGGCTTCTTTTGTGGAAACGGATCAATAATTGTGGAGTTCTAATATCCGCGTTTGGAGTTCCTTGAGCCATCATTACTCTACTTGTTCTCCGGTTAAGCGAACTCCAGTTAAGCGTCGTAGGCTACAGGTTTTCCAACAAAATTAACCTTTTTGGGACAAGCATGACTGAAATAAAGTGTTTACATCACATCCATGGCTATCGCGACGTCGATCCTGCGTCGGGACATCACCTTATGTTCCAAAAAGAAACAACACAAGAAAAAAAAGAACAATGCCTGGCAATTCCTTGTGGTTAATCAATGAATCGATAAAACTACAGGGCCAGAAACAAAAGACAACAGGGGCACTCTGAGAAGTGCAACACAGTTGCTCCGAAAGCCAGGATGAAAGCATAACAAAAGAAAAACTGTCTCTACTTTCCAGGAAAAAGGCGGAAGCTCGAAGCCGACAACGCTGTCGAGGTTTCCGCGACGATAACAAAAGAAACACGGAGTAGAGTACGCTGTGACACAAGCTCCATCAAGGTAATTGTTTGGCGCCTATAGTTTTCTTTCCAGGTGTCGCCTATGTCAGCTGGAGTGCGTTAGAGGAATCGATACTCGATCCAGATTTTCTTCTTATCGCTTCACTCTATCTCGTTGCGTCAGTGATAAGTCGGCAGCGCTTTTACGACGATGATGAATATCGCCTGTGAGTATAGCAAAGGGTTGCAGTCTGGTGTGTGTTAATGGCTTCAAAGCTTTCGGTTTCTTGTTGCTGCCTAATGCATGGTACTCTTGTGCCACTAAGGCCAACATAACTTTTTGAGTGATCTTGCGATGGTTCACAGTGATGGCACTGTCACGACACCACGGAGATCAAATAAAAAAGATGAAGTGCACATTTCTGTTTGTTGTAAGGTCGGGGCTCGTGTAATCGATGCGTTGCCGCAACATCATATTAAAAATCACGGGGACCCTTGTGCAATCAACTAAGACAACTGGAAGGCGAAAGCTATCTTCTTTTTCTTCTCAGTCGATGCATTGATCCTGCCCCGCCACCCGCCAAGAGCTTTCCGCACCTAGCATGGTTTTGCACTGCCTCCGGGATTGAAGGCTTTGCTTGCTTTCTTCACCTTACCTGGTTTTGCACTGCCTCTGTGATAGGCCCACTTTTGACCAAGCGACAATGTCATGGAATGAAGTCATCGTCTGACGTCATTGTAATGTCACGATGACATCCCAAACTTGGCGATCTGTGACGTCGTGATGACGTCATGTGGTGACGCCATCACGTGATGGTTTCTTTTTGCATCACTTGTGTTAGCGCCGACGCCGCGGGACGCGGACTCGACGCGAAACGCCGGTCAATTTTCGCGTTTCATGAGGCATCTAAGAGTTTCGCTCAAATAAATAAAGATACCGAAGAAGCTAAAGCCCATGAATCCCGCTAAACGCACTCACTGGAAGCCTTTCATTTCTTACCGGAAAGCGCCTCTGCTGCTGAGGGGTCCCACTACTCACCACTGGTCCATTGAAAATGAAGGAGGGAACGCACGGGCGAAAACACCATTTATTCATTTATTCATAATACCTCAAAGGTCCCACATGGGACATTACATGAGGGGTGGGCGAACGAAAAAACTGGCGGGTCAGGTCGGTGATGAGGGCGAAATCGCACCAATTGCGATTTCTGTACAGACGTGGCCAATATTTGAGAAATACTTTAATTAAGCGTCGGAATTAACCCAGTGATAAACAACGGGGCCGCACGTTTCAGTTTCGTTGGTTGGCCATCTGTACGCAGTGCTTGGGCGATGTTATTCAATGTGTTTTCTCTTATCCTGTCACGTCGTGTAAGGACAAGCTTTACGAGAATGTGATAAAAACACGGCTTCAAAATTACCTAGCAAAAGAAAACATTTTCCCAGCCACAATGATCGGTTTGCGCTCCGCGCTATTAACCTAGGATGTCTTGCAGCTTTTAAAGGAAGTGGTTATGAGTTGCGTACCGTGAGGTGGCGAACCCTCGACCTCAAAGGGGCCTTTGATAATATTTCGCACGAGGCCATTCTCTCAGAGCTAAATGCAATCGGCTGCTGAAAGCGGACATTTAACTACTATAAATGATTCCTCTCTGGGCAGACGGCAACCATCGGGATAGGTGAGACGAGGTCGGTGCTGTTCTCGATGCCAAATAAGGGAAAACCTCAAGGAGTAGTGATCTCCTTCTTGCTATTTAACATCGCTATGCGCAGACTTCTGCACGAGCTCGACGCAATTCCGCATCTTGGCTATACATTGTATGCGGGTGACATCACTGTCTGTGCCACGAAGGCTGCCGTGATAGCCGTGATGACTACAGGTTGCCGTGATGGCCGTGGCGGAGCTCGCAAGAAATAGTGAACTTAGCTGTGCGCTCGAGAAATCAGAGCTCATAAGAATACGTAGTAAGTATTACAAAAGCAACGGCGACATAAACTTAGAGGTTGACGACCATGGCATAGGCGAGGTTACTCAGGCCCGCATACTCGGTTTCTGGGTCCAATGCAATGGCAAAGCCATTCACACGATAACTACCCTGAAGACTGCGGCTAAACATATTGCCAGAATGATCCGTCGCGTCACCTGCCATAAAACAGGCATGAAAGCAAAGGATATCCTCCGGCTTGTCAGGGTCTTGGTTATGAGCAGAGTGACGTATGGCCTTCCGTGCCGCTCACCCGATGGAAGCGAGGAGAGCCAGCTGGATGCCCTCATTGGTAGCACATTTAAGGCAGCACTCGGTCTACCAATGAACACACCGACCGAGTGGCTCATAGCTCTCGATATATATAACTCTTATGCTGAGCTAAGTGCGGAGGTCCTGATCTCTGAGGTTAAACTTCTGCAGGCAGGGCAATACTCGCTAGAATAGGGATCTCGCCCCACCCCCAGCACATTGATAAGGGGCTGGTCGGCGTAGGTCAAGAGGTCCGCAGGCAGATCTCGGTCGCAACGGTGCCCAAACATATACATCACGACTTCCACGATGAGCGATGTAATGCGAGAGTAAGCTGGCTCCGAAAGCAGTTAGGGTCAACTTTTAACGTCGCGTACGTCGATGCGGACGGTTACAATTGGCAGAGACGTGTAATTACGGCCGTCGACAACAACATGGCACTGCTGACGACTGCCTCCGTACGCACGACCTCGGCCACAGAGGCAGAGACAACGGCCCTAGCCTTCGCCGTAAGGCTTCATGAGTGTAGAGGAGAGCCGTAAATTGCTCTATTCGACTCCCAGGAGGCCTGTCGGCTGTTTTGTACCGGCCGCCTTCCTGCCATGGCGCTGAGGCTGCTAGGGCCCAAACTCAATGCCACCATCGGTTGATCTGGTGTCCGGGACACGCAGGGCTCGAGGGCAAAGAAAGCGCGGACGCTCTAGCTCGCGCATTTTGTAACCGAGCGGAGAATCCCTATATTTCTTTGACCGTACTATTTCTACCTAGAGAGATTCTTGTTCGAGCGAACGCAGCTGGCCGCGCGCTCAACGCATGACCGAGTTGGCGATGCGTGTGCCGTGTACATGCACGAGCCGATATGAGCGAAAACAAGGGAGCGAGGCGAGGATGCCCGTTTTCCCCAAGGGGGGAAAGGCACGATCGCTTTCGTTGGCGAGGCGTTCCCTTTCGAGCACAGTGGAACTTGATTCCCCGAGTGATGTCAAGGACATCGAACATGCATACAGGCTATACAGATACCGAGGCAACTTCTCCGTACATTTTAGCTATTTGCACGATAGTTCATCCAGCCTGGAAGTTAAATTTTCCAAGAACCTTTGAGTCGCAAAAAGTTCAAGAGCACTACGGGCGCCATAAAAATCCGGTCCTGTGTTCTTTGTCTTTACTTTCATTGCGGTGCATTGAGCTTCAAGTGTCGTCCTACTTGGCCGAAAACGACTTACGATAATTGGAAAATGAATGCTAAAATGTTACGTTTACTGTTGAGAACCCGTGTGCAGAGAATGTTCTTCATCATTGGCTGTTCCTCTGGTCCAGAGAGAGAGCAATAGATGAAAAGGCAAGGCCGGGAGGTTAACCTGGCCCCTTTAACCGATTCGCTACCCCGCACGGGGATGAGGGAATAGGGGTCGGAAAGAGGACAGAGAGCGAGGGGGAGATAAACAAAAGGAAAGAAAATTACACACATGCACAGACATGCAGGGCGTTCCAATCGGAGCCTTTCTGATAGACCGGTGGAAAGCAGAAAGGGCGGTAGCGCTTTGTATAGTCTTCCTCTGTGACAGCGTCAAGTCACTGTTAATTATCATTAGCGATGTAATGCGAGAGTAAGCTGGCTCCGAAAGCAGTTAGGGTCAACTTTTAACGTCGCGTACGTCGATGCGGACGGTTGCAATTGTCGACGGCCGTAATTACACGTCTCTGCCAACAACATGGCACTGCTGACGACTGCCTCCGTGCGCACGACCTCGGCCACAGAGGCAGAGACAACGGCCCTAGCCTTCGCCGTAAGGTTTCAGGAGTGTAGAGGAGCGCATAAGTAACATTTAATGTCGCTCTACTTAAATTACACTAAGTAAAACATCCTTGTGCAGATGCTTAACTCATTTAGTGAAGCGTGCGTGAGACGATGTTTAAGAGTTTAACACTGGCTTGAACTGCCGGCGAAAATACGGAGCAATAAACCGGCCGTTCGGCTTAGAACCACCTTTGAAGGCTGTCGCTTTCGGAACATTGCTCGTTCAAGTGCATGCCCATTTGAGCAAGAGGCTCTGCATGAGGTCACTGAGAGTGACTACTTTCCTAGAGAATAAAGCACGCTGCAACTTTGAATGTAGTACCCCTTGATGTCGCTTTCAACCGCCGACTGGGATGCCAGACAACGCAGCGGTTGATCGATTAAGAGATCGCCTCAAAGCTTGCCATTTCGAGTTATCTGTTTCCGAGGGTCAAAGACAGCGAAGAGAAACGGCTGGATTTCGCAAGCGCTCTGAGTATAGGGCTGCCGTCCACGTTGAAGGACCGACGAGACAACCACTATAGAGGGAGCCACTACACGCGAAGACGAGTGGAAAATTTTATCCCATGCTACGGCTTAGTGTTTTGGTCTACATGCACGATCGTAATGTTTTGATGCTTTTTCTAATGGTTTTTTAACGTTTACAAAAGCCATTGTTATTGAAGCACAACTTTCGCAGTTGCGCATTTCAGGGAATACAAAACTATACATTTTTTTAAAGTAATGACAAGTCCCTAAACCACTAGGACGCAGCATTTCTCTGGTCTACGAAATGTTTAGTTTGCTTTTCCAGCTTTTTTTCCGAAGCTATGTCGTACTTGCCGGTCAATATAGCGAAGCGATCGATGCAACAGGAGGCATGTTTTTCGCTGAAATGCAGTTTCGAATAATGATCTTGGTGCGGAGTATTTCGACACAACGCTTAACTTGCACTTCTATGAGGCAGCGTGCTGACTCAATATTGTCTTGCGGTCGAAGCAAAGCATAAGCAAGGGATTCATATGATCCTGAGAAATACTGCAAAGTAAATTTTTAGCATCGAATTTCGGAATTATAACGTCAAATTGCGACGCATATATCTAAAATTCTGATTCGTTCGTTTAAACAAAGGAAGGGACATGCGATTGGTTATATTCAAGGCTTGCTGTGGAAGAAGTTCTCCTAACCTTTTTACACAACAAAGCAGTGTTCTTGCAAGTTTTTGGAAGCTTCCAATGTTTATGTTTTTGAAACCTCATACTGGTGTAAAAGTTTGCACTTTATTATTCACAAACACATCGTTAAATTACTTCACTCAAACAGCATTTTAACCTCACTTCGGCATGAATTTTGTCGGTCTAACAGCACTACAACACAACTGTTCGATTTTGTTCAGGACATCTCATCTATTACCTTGACGTACGTAACAAGATCGGTGATAAATTTTCGCGAAATATTCTAATGCTTTCAATTCTGTGTCGTCGCTCGTATTTTATTATCCTTTAATTCTACTTACTTATCACTTGTTAACGTTACGAACCGGTGTGCCCAAAGGCGGAGTTGGGCTAGTTCGTTCGAGTTCATTTTGGAACAGCGCAAAAGACGAAAGACGCAGAAGAAGACTTAACCATGGGTGCGCCACCCATAGTGTTGCGCAAATGGTGGAGGGGGGGGGGGGAGAGGGATAGCTCATAAATTTGTTTTTCCAGTGTTCGTTGCGTTAACACTTATTTCCGAGTGATGCCCTTCCCGTCGTGTCACGTCATCGCGGCGGCGATCATTTCTCTATTTCCCGACATCCGGTCGAGAACGTGACACGGCCATACGCTTCTAGTTCGTAGTGCCAAATCAACGTCAACCTATTTCGCCCAAACGTAACATAATTGCGTGCCAGAACTTACGTTTCAGGCAGACCTAAATAACGAAAGAGTGACAAAGAATGTTCCTGCGCAGAAAGAAATAAAAGAAATAAAGAAAAGTATAGAATAGAGCGGAGAAAGCAGGCCAAAAGGACTTGTTGCAAGTTGGTGCTTAGTGTAGCAAAACGGAAAGGTGGTGCGAAGCGCAGTTCCCCGCGACGGAGATCTTGTTTAAACACCACGATCGCACGACACGAGAACTTGCTGAGTCTTTCAATATTAACACAAGGGCATCTATGTGCGTTAGTCGTCCCTCTTTAGCCATATCGGAGAGGGAAGTGATACTACCCAAGGAAACGGGGTAGCCTGTTGGGGGGAAGTGTAATTTTTTGTTCTGGTTTTTGCCTTTTGCTTTGCCCACGATGCGTATGGGCGGGAATTAGTCGAGCGTCAAGTTTAGATATATCTTCCGTTCAAGCAATAAAGCTTTCAGTTGTGAGTAAGCGCTTGTGGTGTTCACTTTCCTGTCTTCGTCTTTTTCGCGCTACTAGTATATTATTATGAATTGGTGCTCCGGTTGGCTAGGTATGCTTGATCATAGCGCAAAATACATTTCGTAAAAAAATGGGGATATAAAAGGGGAGACAGAGAAGGCACTTGACGGGTTGTATTTGCTATACCCGTTTTCATTAAATGTTCTTTGCGCCAAAATCAAGCATATCTAACCAAGAAAGCACAGTACTGGAGCACAGAGAGATAGACAGAGAGTGAAAAACAGCACGCCAAAGCTGGAAAATGAAAAGAAGAAAACATACACAGTGCTGTCTAACAAGCAAATTTGTTATCGCTTGACAAGCGCTAAATAGGAACACATATGTGACGTGACAGAAACACCAAAACCAGTGGGGCTCTTCGATTTTCCACTTCTGGCTACGCGCGGGCTGCCAGAGCCAGCCAGAGCGCGCTCGTTTTTCTCGGGTTGCTCCGACCCCCCGGCGGTGCACTTCCGGTTGGCGTTCGTTTTTCTCGGTTTGGACGGTTCTGGCGACCCGCGGGGAGCCCGAGGGTCGCCAGAACCTTCCAGGACAATTTAGTCGTGGAAGCTCTCTGGAAGGTTTCGGGCTAGCAGACGCCGAAAAGAGACGATACGCGCTCGCCGCCATCTTTGTGAGGACTCGACGGATTGCAATGCGGGCGCTTGCGGACTACACCTTTGCTTGTCCTTACGCTCGGGCCGCTCGGCGCCGTTCCGCCGTGCGAGATGGCGCGATTACGAGTGGCGGCGAGCATTTGGAGCAAATGTTTATTGCTTTTCTTACGTGTCCCGTGAAGTTTCCTTCCGTGACCAACGCGGCGAACTGTGGCGTTCTAACCATTCTAACTGCGTCGTGCACATGTCCCAAAACTTATGTACACGTTCGTACGAACGCATGGAGACCCCTTTTGAGTTTATTTTTTCGTAGTAGTATTCGATTGTGGTGTCGTGTGTGCTTTATGTGCATTTAGCTGAGACGATTGTGATCGAACTACCTATTTTGCTCCGTCGTATGTTTGCGTGCGTGAACCCCGTCAGAACTTAACTATTTCAACTAGGTCTTCGATGTTGATAAAATGCACTGATCGAATAAAAGCGATCGCGACATTGTTTTTTGTGTGATCCTCGTTGGTCGCGAACGGCGTGCGAGCGTACTTCGATCTACGGGCCAGTATATGAGGTATGGTATTATGTTATGCTACGACGCGTCGATGTGAAAAAACGAAGATGAATTCAGAAATGTATACATCATTTTGCTGCTTATTTCATCGCCGGCTTTGTCTTTTTCCACCTCTTAGTAATAATTCCATGCAGTATGTACGCGGTTATCACCTAGTAGCTCAAATAAAAGCTGAGCTAGTACATGAGATTTCTGGAGTGCCACTTAGGACTGGAAAAGAGGCTCAGGCAACATCTGCCAAAACGAGTCGAAGACGCGTCACACAAAAGTTTATTTTAGATATAACGCGCACTCGTGGTACCCATACCGCCGCATGTCTCAAGTTATGACAAAATGCAAGCTGGTCAACGCGTGTGTGCGACGTAGTACGCGATAGATCCTCGAGCTCATTTGGGGACACGATCACTTTCGCGAAATTTTCGCGTCGTGTTGTGCAGCGACTGTTACACGTACTAAGCAGACGTGAGCTGGTTAAGCCGTTAGCGGCGCGGTAGCTCACCTTGCATCGCTTTCGTGGCGCCGTGCGCCAGCTGGCTGTTTTGTTCGCGGACGGGGCGAGTTGCGCACGATTTTGCGAACGTACGTGATCGTATCCCAAATCCGTATGCTCGAGGATATCACTTCAGCTCTTCAGCGAACCTAGCCACATATTTTCAAGCGGGCAATGCAGAAAAACCAACGCGCACGCGGCGCAAAGTTTCGTTTGCTGCCACGGCGGTAGCGTTTGTTTACGTTTACGCTGGCTGTCCCAGCGTTCGATTTTGTAATCTTGGGGCAGCTTCGGGTTGTCTCGGGCTTCCCACACATGTGACCAAGACGCTGCTTCCTGTCCCGACCGGAACCTCTGGCTATCTCTGGCTGCCAGAGAACTGCCAGAAGTCCGAAAATCGAAGAGCCCCAGTTCCGTCACTAGCACACTCAGCACCCGAGTGCGATTGCGCTAGTGACTGAACTAGTAGTGGGGGCGTTTCGCTTTGTGGTTTCTGTGACGTCACACATGCGTTCCTATTTACTGTTTGTCAAGCGACAATAAATTCGCTTTTTAGTCAGCACTGTGTATGTGTGTTTCTTTTCGTTGTCCCGTCTGGGACCGCTGTTTTTTCACGCTCAGTATGTACCGAGAGGCCCGTTTACAATCAGATGGAGATTTTGCTGCGCGAGGATCTATCGATGACCTCCACTCCTCCTCTCCATCCAAAACACCCTGAATTCCTTCTTTCATTAACATCCTTAAACGAGGAGCTGCCCTCCATCTGTCCAACATTCCTTTCCGGCAGCTGTTCGGTTTGGTGACCCAATCTTCTCGCGTCTAGCCGATCGTGTCGACTGTCCAGGCGACAGCAGCAAGTATAGAATACTTGTTCGCGTAGGCAGCAAGATAGGGATGTGCGGCTGTCTGACGGCACTTCTCCAGAAAGGCAGGCAGATATTTCACCGAAAAAACAAACAAAAACGGACACACCGTACGGTTCGCGAGCATTTTCCGCGACACTGGGTTTTCTCATCGGAAGCTAATGTCTCGAAAACAGTGTTAGTCATCGTAGAGAACGTGCCAAAGGAAGGTTAACAAAAAGAAGTGAACAGGATGTCGAGGAATGCTTTGGCAATCGTTATCGACCGAGCTGGCGGAAAAGCAAATCCGCACAAAGTTACGACGCCTTGCAGTGGAAAACTCGCTGGTCCTTATATTGTCGGTGTTACAGCAGTAAGCAACACTGAGTTGCACTTCTTCCGCAACTTACATTCCTCCGCTGAATAAAACAGAGGGCATCTGAGTATGTCATAATATTGCGATATCAGATATCTGGAGTGTCTCGGCTGGTTTTCGTCGTCGCCATTCACCGTATGTATGTATATATATACATATATATTTGTAAAAGCCACAAAGAAAAATAATGCAGAAAAACTTTCGCACGGGCGGAATCGAACGGGCGACCTCTCGCTTCGTAGCGCGCGGCGTTAGACGGTTAGGCCATGAAGAGTACCATCTTTCAGCCTGCTAACGGCGAGCTATTTATACACACCATTTACTTCAGTGTGCTTTCTTCGTCCCCACCGAGATGGCGCGAAGCGCGCGCGCGCGCGCGCTTTAAAGATCGTCGCCCCGCTCCTGCGAACGCCGTTGCTCTTCGCCCTACAGGGCGTGGTCGCCTTCGTGCTCTTATCTCGAGGAAAGAAGGGGGTGGCCGGGGAGTGGAGCGGGGGGGGGGGGGGTAGTATGTCTTGTGCTTTCCCCGCGATGTCCGCGCTGAAGTCACAGAGCGTACGAAGGTCACTTCGCTCGCTGCAGCGGACGCGTTTGCGAAAGGAGCGCGCTGTTCAAACAGAAATAAGTAACAACTGTGACAGTCAGTTCGCGCTCGTCCTGTGTGTACCTGTTCGTTCGTTTCGTGCGTCCTGCTTTATGTTTGAGCAGTGTGTTTCAAGTGTCGAGCTGTGACGCATGACAGTTCGCGCTCGTCCTTTGTGCGTTCTTTTCGTGCGTCCTTTGGGCTCGAGTGACGCGCTGGCAATTTCGAGCTGCTTTCCGTTCTTCGCGTTACATTCCAATTTATTGCTGTCGCATTCATTGCTTTGCCGTTGCGGCGAAACTGTGACTTTTTTTATTTTAAAAGGACACTAACGAAAACTATAAGAATTCGCACTGATAAAGTACGCTTTCCTAACTCTTTGGGCGGAAACCAAGCGGCTCACGCTACCGCCCGAAACCGGGTACACCGGGCCATTTCGCCAGTACATCGTCTACCGCCAGAACCAGATGAAATGGTGCAAACAAACTATGATGGCATTCTAGAACGTTACAAGAACAGGCGGAAATAACCAGCAGCGCATCGCAAGCTAAACAGAGAAGAAGCCTTCATACTGCGCCGACTTCAAGTGTGCGATTACACCCACGCCACTCCGCTACATTCGACGTATCCTGAAACATATGGAAGATGCTTCAAATTTTGCAAGTTGCCGAACACACTCTACCAGGCGGTCTGGGAATGCAACAAAAATCCACAGATGTGTTGCCTATCCAATCAGAAAGGAATGTCCAGTGGGAGGTGCAACAAAGAAATCAGGACTTTCCCGTCCCCCTGGTAGAGCGCGGAAGCGCCGGCAAGAGAACCTCGAAGAAGTACGGGTGCGGGGATGCAACGGCCAAGCGCCGAAAGCGGTCGCTACCTGAAGCTGGTCGCGCCGAAGCGCGCTTCAAGCGCGAATTCCTCGACCACACGTTCGGCCACAGCTGCAAGGTCTGCGACCTCTTGTGATAACACAACAACCTCACCACAATCGCTACTATAACAACGTGTCACGTCTTTATATGACAGTAGAGGAATTGTACGGAGAATTCACGGTTTACCCGATTATCTCCGAGCCAGCTCCTCAATCATCATTCACTTCGTTGATATGGCGTGGTTTTTTATTTATTTTTTTTTGCAACGCACTGCGAACATTGCCCCCACGGTCATCTTCCCTCCTCCTACGCGGCATATTTAGTGCCGGGAGTCCGGGACCGCGCGACTCTAGCGCGTTTGCGCAAGCACTAGCGTCACAGTTCAGTCGCCACTTCCACGAAAGGCGGCACAGATCCTGCAGCCGAAGAATAAACTTCCTAGAGCGCATGACCTATCCAGATTCGCCTAAGGTGCTTGTTTATTGCCCCCTTGCGGTCGCCGTGCTACAACGCAAGTCCAGGGTGCGTTATATGTAGTCGGCGCTGTGGGCGAGACGAGTGATGCATAGAGTAACATCAACTTTAGCGAGAGAGATTTAATAAACGTCAACCCCGATGTAAAGCGGCAGACGAGCGAAACAAAGGCTTGAAGTGTGGAAGCTCCGTCGTTGTGTGGTTGCACTTGCACACAGTCTTGGCATTCTCAGCAAGCGTGCAACACTCCCGCTGCATTCCTTGCACAATCCCTAATCAAAGTGTCAGATTTTCTTTCCTTCCGTTTACTATCAGCGTGTTTCGCATAAACCTGACCGTATTATAAAATACATATTTGTTTATAAGGTGAAAGCCCTTGATGCTTCATGAAACGCGAAAATTGACCGTCGTCTCGCGGCGTTGAGAAAGGCAAAGCTCGAGGCATGTAAAAAAATTATCACGTAATGAAGTCACCATATGACGTCACCTTGGCATCAGATCGACAATATTGTAACGTCATCAAGACGTCACTACGACGTCACATGGCGTAATCGCATGACATAGTCGCTTGGTCAAAGATAGGCCAATCACAGAGGCGGTGCGAAACAGGGTGAGCTGCGGAAATCTTGAAATACGTGCGATCCCGCAGGCAGTGCAGAATTACGTTAGGTACAGAAAGCTTACGAAGTGGGGCGTGGGGGGGGGGGGGGGGGAACAATACATGAATTGAGAAGAAATGAAAACTCGCAGGGTTTCCTATGCATTCGCCTAAGACAACTGCAAGGCAAAAGCCATCTTCTTTTTCTTCTCAGTCGATGTATTGATCCTGACTTGCCACCCTCCAGAAGCTTTCTGCACCTAACGTCGTTTTCAACTGCCTCCAGGATCGGAGGCACCTCACCTAGTTTTGCACTGTCTCCGTGATCGGCCGACCTTGGACCAAGCTACGATGTCATGTGCCGACGTTACGTCACGATGACGTCATAGTGACGCTACAAATTACGGTGATATGTGACGTCATGATGACTTCATTTGGTGACATCACGTGACGATAATTTTTTTACCGCGAAAGTGTTTTCTGCCGGGGTCCATTGACGCATTTCCGTCACGGATATGACGTTGTAAAATATGAAGACTAACATATAACAATGAAAAAAAAACTAGAAAAAAAAGTTCCGTCACCGGGAGTCGAGCTTACGACCCCTCGATCACCAGCGCGCAGCGCGAAACGACTCCGCCACATTCGGCATCTTCTACGTCATACTAACGGCGTGCTATTTATATACGCCATTTGCTGGTGGCGGTATTCAGAGATCGGGGTACATCAGTGTGTTTTCGTTATCACTAGCGAAATGGCGCGGGGGGCTCGAAGAGCGCGCTTTAAAGGTCGTCGCCCCACGCGTTGATGTGAGCGTGTGCCTATACAGGGCGCGGTCGCTCCTGCGCGCGCGCTTACCTTGTACGTCTTGCGTTCTGACCGCAAGTTTGAGCGTAAGCTACAGAGAGCACGAAGGCCACTTCGCTCACTGCAGAGGCCGCGTTTGCGAAAGGAGCGAGCTGCTGACAAACAAATAAGTTACAACTGTGAGAGTTCGTGCTCATCCTGTGTATACTTGTGCGTTCGTTTCGTGCGTCCCCCTTTGTATTTGATCAGCGCGCTTTAACTGCCGAGCTGTGACAGTTGCTAGTTCGCGCTCATCCTGTGTGTTCGTTCCGTGCGTCATTTCTGCTTGAGCAGCGCATTGCAAGCTTCGAGCTGCTTGCCGTTCTTCGCGTGACATTACAACTTGTTGCTATAGCAATCATTCCTTCGCCCTCGGGGCGAAACAATGCAGAAGAAACGCTCAACTACGTCTGTGAAGACACGTTTTACTTTCGTGTTATACCGATTCCTATGAAAGAGGAATCAGCCATGTTTTTTAGCACTCGCGTTGACGCCACCGACGGGAGACGCCGACACGAGACGCCGACACGAGACGCCGACACGAGACGTCTGTCAATTTTCGGGTTCGATGAGGCATTTAAGGCTCTCGCCTTAATAATAAGATGATCTTTGCCTTTGAGTTTTCTTAGGAGAATGCGTAAAGGAACCCCGTGAGTTTTTCTTCCGTAATGTTTTCTTGTCGGAAACGGGGTATGTAATGAGTGGCCTGAAAAAACATGGTTGATCCCTCCGTCATAGGAATCGGAATAACACGAAAGTAAAACGTGCCCTTATAGAAGTAACTGAATGTTTACTGTACATTGATATAAGAGAGCTTGCACAATGTATACTGATGTCTGGCAGCCATAGCACCGTTTAACGTGGATACACCCACTTTGATGCTGATCTCCATGCCGACGAACAACGTCCATGTTCAATGATTAAACAAACCCTTGTGGTAGCTGTAGTAGTTAACGGTGAAAGCGTAATCTTGAACGAGTGGTGATAGCCAGAAGAGCGTCGCGTATTGGACGCAGAACTTGGTCGCCGTCCCGCGGCATGTTAAAATGTGATTCAACACCACGGTCACACGAGAGGAAACGCAAAGCGCGTCGTGCCGCCCCGGTAGCCCGGCCGCAATTTTTCTCGGGGCGAGCGCGTACGCGGGGAACGCGGTGGGACAGCCAGGTGAGACAGGCGCGCGTCGCAGAGCTATTTTTGGTTTGATTAGCGTGATGCTATGAGCGAGGCCGACGCTTTTACGGCGCTTGCGTTAAGGTCGCCACCTCGCGGTGTGTTAAGGCAGTGACAAAATTGCACTTCTATTTTTTTTTTTTTTTTTTTTTAATTTCGAGAGTTTGCCCAACGGCATACACAGTTAAATATACAGGTAGAGGCCGGCTTCCGCTATATACATCAACAATGCTCTATGGTGGGGCCCATAGAGCCACAAATCATAATCTGGTGGTCTTGTCGGATGAAGGCCCACTGTTCTCAGGTAGCGCCGCCGTATCTGATTCAGGCCAGGGCATGTCCACAACAGGTGCTTGATTGTAACCGCGGACGCTTCGGTGGTACAAAATGGGCAAGTATCCCCAAATGGTCCATGCAGATGTTGTGGCCAGGCATATGTGACCGACGGAGTAAGTGCCGCCCCCACACGAAGTCTCCGCAACACCACCTCCTCCTGGCGGGTAAGCCCTCCTGGGAGGTTTGAATTGAAAACGCGCCGAATGGAACGAACGTGTAACGTGTTGCAGGTACTAATCGCGGAAGCCACAGTAATGATGAATTACTCTACTTTGCCGCTCCCAGAGGGCAACACCACCCCGCCGACCGGGAGAGTGGTAGATAAAAAAGGCGCGTTTGTAAGGCTTCTGGAGTCTTGACCGTGGCGCAGTGGATACCGCGCCCGGCATCTGGTGTTGCAGACCCAGCAGTCGTGGGTTTGATGCCCGTTGACGGAACTTTTTTTCTTTGCCATCTGATCGTGTACATTTTTTCGACGTCATTTCCGTGACGGAAATACGTCACTGAAGTCATGGTGGACCCGGCATAAAACACTTTCGTGTTAAAAAAAAATTTGTGCTTTCTCCATGGCTGCCTTCTTACAGTCTGTGTTTCTTTTTAAGGGTATTTGGCCGCTTTCATTTTCATGTAGCGACGTACACATGTCCATAGGGCGTTGCGAGCTCTTGCGGACGGTCGTTGCATTTGAACTTGAGTGAGTTTGCTATACGCCTCTGATGCGTAGCGGCACGGGGGCACCGCGTTGCACTTTCCGCGGCAGAGGGCACACTGAGGCCACTTTGCCCACCACACTGTACTTACTTCAGCGATCCTAAAATGTATGCACCGCAGCGGTAGCGAAACTGTAAAAACCGATATGGTTGGCATTCCTCGTAAAGCCGAAGACGACATGAGATATTGGAGCCCGTCCAGAAGAATCGGCGTCCCAGTCCTTTCCTCACCGTGTAGAGTGCGGAGGAACCAGCGGAACCTGTGAGACGAATGATGGTCCGGTGGACGACGCCGTAATGGTACGGCTGCGTTTCGGAGAACAAATTTCCCTTGCGGCCATTTATCCGCGGCTGACCGGTGCAACGCCAGACGCACGTGCCACAGCCTCACGAATTGTATGAGAAGGATACGACGCTTTCTTCTTCCTTGGTTGCCCGTCGCCCGGACGTAAGAGGTGCGTCGACCTTCGCTTTCTCCCTCTCTTGTACCGACCGTGGACCCTGAGACTTTTTAAAAGGCATCCGGTATTTCTTCCCCTTCGAGAATCTTTGCGTATTGCGCTGCGCAGCTGGAAAATCAGAGACGTCTTGTGGACATCTCCTCTATCGAAACATCAACTAAAAAGAAGGCATCGAAAGATGCGTTCTCTGAAATGTGTCCTCACGCAGAGCCGCCGCTCCTGTCGTGTTTGTCTCGAGTTCATGCTCTTGCACCATTGTGTAGGTTGGAAAAGTGCAAGAGATAGTGCAAGACGTTGTGCGATACACAGTGTGATACACAGTGCGATACAAAGTACGATACACAGCGCAAGACATCGTGCGAGGAATAGTATGGCACTGAAGGACGTTCGAAGGTATGTAGTCGCTCACGGTGCATGTCAGTTATTGGCTACTCCAAGTCATTGCACTGCGACGTGTTTTAGCGGCACATGTACAGAGTAACACTATTGCTTCTCTTTCACGCATATCCGGTCGAGCAGTTACTTTCTGTTTTTCGAATATTCATAAAGACTTCTTTAACTAGCAAAACAAAAACTCGCTGGGTCCCTTATGCATTCGCCTAAGATGACTTGAAAGCGAAAGCCATTGTCTTTTTTTTTTCTAGCCCCGGGTACAATAACGACCGTTGGACAAATAAAGTTTATTCAACTCAACAATGGCAATTATCCCCCCCTCCCCGATAGCTTTCTCCACTTAGTGTGCTTTTGCACTGCTTCCGGAATCGGAGGTATTGCAAGACCATGTCATGTGATGACGTCACGAAGTGACGTCACTATGACGTTGTGATGTCATAAATTCTGTCGGTCTGTCGCGTCATGATGATGTCACAGGGAGACGTCATCGCATGATCATGATTTTTTGCATCACTTGTGTTGACGCCGATGGCAACTTTTCGTATTTTATGATACATCTAAGGCTTTCGTCGTAAAAAGAGTTAACTAGCATATAGAATTAGAGAAGCGGTACATTGAGTTCATGCATAAATCGATTGGGGGAGAGTTATTATTGACAAATACCTAGTAATTAATCATAAATTAGGAAGTTGTTAAAGTTGGTTACTAAATTTCAAACATTAGTAATAGCGGCCATTGCGGTATTTCTTGCAGTATTTATTGCTTAATGAAACGTCAGGGCTACGAAGCGAAGCTTGCGGTCTGGTAAGTATAGCAGGAAACCGGGTTGTTTACTCAATTGAAAAAAACGTTCAAGCAGAAAGGAAATAAACAGCACACTTACGGACCCATAAGAAAATGAAAGATGATTTCGGCCTAACACCGTTCGAAAACGTCAGTCTCCAATGTTGGAGAGACTGCAGCTTTTACTAATACTTCCTGTTGCCGCACTGCTACTTCCGGGTACCGAAGGCATTGTATGTGCAGCCGAAAAGTTTTGAAAGTCGAAGTAATCTACGACAAAAAAAAAGACATGGAGGAAGGAAGAAACAGGTTGAAATACAGGCAGGCTAGGCAGTCCTTAGACCAGCTGGCTACGCTGCGTTGGCGAAAGGGGGCAAGAGGAAGAGAATGGAAAGTATACTCTACAAAACAAAGATTACGACACTGTTTAAAGTCTGTCTCAAAGCCCGGTTGTGCATTGATGATACAAAAGTTCGCAAACGCATAACCAAACCTCCCAAAATAATATCGGGTGCAGTTATTTTTTCATAACGCGTAGTACATGCATAATGAGATGCCACAGCTGAGAGGTCGATATGGAGCAAAGATACGCGTAGTCTTCTTTCAACGTTTTCCTAAACCTGCTCTAGTTGTGTTTTCACTCTGTTTTCTAGCTCAGTTGCTTGTTCCTATCTCTGAAAATTTCACTTCTCTTCCATCGTTTTTAATCTCCAGTGCACCAGCTCACAATTTCCGGCAGAGCAGACATCTCGTATTGACATTAGAAACGTAGAACACCCGTTTCGTTTTTTTTATTTTCTGATATTTTAGCCAAGTGGTGCCCCCATTTAGGCAGCGTGAGTACTGGAGAAATTTTGTTTGCGAAAATCCATGCGCACACACACACACACACAAAATAAAGAAAGAACTTGTGGTTAATATTACAAACGGACGCCTGGGCTAACAATTGTTTTGGGCACGCCTCATACAAACAGCAAACACGGAGGCTTGGCTAAAGACGATTTGCGTAAAACATATGAACGCCACCCCTTTGTACTGTTAAACGAAGGTTTTTTTTATTGTTGTATATAGCGACGTGAATAAATGAGGCCATGAAACGTCGAATGCAGCAAATAGACCATTTTCATGCGTATGCGTCTACAGTAGCACTGTTCATTTAGTTCTTAAAGGTACAAAAATGCATGGTTAACAGCCTGATAGGGTGGCACGAATCCCATCCGTACCCATCTGTCTATACGCATTATTTGGGGCGTACAAAAACACGAATCATACGGGTTCTTCCTTTATTTTGTTTCTTTTTCTATGCACCACACGGCTGCTTTGAACGCGAATCCGTACACAAACGTATGTTTTAGGACTACACTAATTAAATTGTTGCTTAGTTAAGTGACTGAAACCTGCTTCAAATAACAACTGCATAGAAAGACCACTATGCACCTTGCGTAGAACGAAGCACAGTGTGTTGAGGCACGCAATCGCTGGACAGATATTGGATAATTTCAGTACTGCATTTTGGAGGTGTAAGCATTTTTTGGCTACCTCAACTCGGGAAGTCGTGGTGCACGAAAAGGTGGACAAACTTCATGCTGGGCTTATCTCGTATAATCCCGATACATGGAGGTCGCTGAGCGCATGCGCCAAGCTCGCCAATATCCAACAGTTCGTGCTCAAGGAGCCGAGCGCCGGCGTCAGGCCGGGTGTGCAAACACAGGCGCAAAAGACGCTTCGTGTTTTGTACCCTTCTCTTATTTCGAGGTTTGCACGTCTTACGTTCTCTTGTAAGGGTAGCTCTATGCCCACAACGTACGTAAATATATTTGTTGTATACGGGTGCACGTATCCTACGTCGATAATATATATCCTACGTCAAACTCTGCCACTACGCTTTGTGGAAGGCGCCCTAAGGCACATCATTTGCTTTAGCGAGCTGAACAAGTAAAATGATCATGGAATATTTAAGACGTATTGATTAACAGTCTGCAAACGATTGCTGTCACAGTTAATGTTTCGCCACAGGGACTCGCCTTCCGTGTTTTGCAAGCATCAACGTGGACTCATAGTTGGGCCATTCATCGAACATGCAGCCCTGGTGTGGACTTTGCGGAATACCTCCGAAATAAACATCAAGAAGAACATCAAGATCAGAAAAGGAGTTGTGTAGCACGTGTTTTCTCACCGTAATGGTTCCTTATCGGCATTTCCTCTGCGTGGTACAGCACTGTGCCTGATGAAGAATCGATTCCTCATTTGTGAAATCGATTCCTCTCTCTCTTTTCCTTGTCTCTCTCTCTCTTTGTTCTATGTCTTATTCCTTTCTATTCAGACATATTGTCATCAGATTCCTCTTCATCCATGCCTATCCTATTTTACTCGTCTCTTTCTTCTATTTCAATTTCTACTTCTATTTCTACTTTCTCCTCACGAGAGCGTAGGCCGGCTGTGTGGCATTCCCGGTGACAATCGTCAGACTGCTTTCTCCTAACTGTTCCCCCTTTCTTCTTCGTAGAGAATTGCTTCGTGTCAAAATGTACTAACATTTTCGGTTATATGGTTTACACACATAGATATACGCGATGTACTTCAACGCATAGGCGCCTCGTGGAGTAGGCAGCGCTGCTGTTTCTTGGCTAACACTGACCCACGCTTACTTGTACTCTACAACACATTTATTATTGCACGTAATGATCATCATTCAGGGTGGAGAGCTTATTACAGTGAAGTTCACCCTCATTTATTACCAAACAAATGCGTTTCTGCCTACTATTCTTGTGTTGCTGCATGTAGCAGCGTCACTGCCGGCTAAAATTATTCGCATAAAATTTGTTCATGATATATATTAACAGCGGAGCTATTTAAGCCGGCCGTAATGTGTCGGCTGAATCAGAATACTATCATTATCAAAACCGGCTCGCGTTCTCTTCGTCCTCATCCTCATCTTCTGCTTTGCTCCCAGAACACGTGCGCCGATTTTTCTTCGTGAATATAGAGGACGAGAGAACGAGTACAGAGAGAGAGCGAGAAAGAGGTACGGAGAAAAAAAGAAACAGGGTGAAAGAAAAGCAAAAAAGAGAGAAAAGATAGAAATGCAGAGAAAAACTAGACAGAAAGAGAAAAAGAGAGAATGAAAGGGAAGAAAGAGGGAAAAAGATAGAAGGCAAGAGAACTGGTACAGCGATAGAAAAAAAGAGAGAAATAGAGAGAAGGGAAAGGAAAAAGAGAGAAAGAGATAGAAGAAAAACAGAAATAGAAAAAGATAGAAAGACAGAGAAAGAAATAAACAGAGAGAGAAACGAGATACAAAGAGACATCACAAAGCGCTGATCTCGGACAACTCCTCCCTCCAGTTCCCTTGTGTCACCACACTGGTTTGATCAGAGGCATGCGCACAGCGGAAAGGGGGAAGGGGGGGAGGGGTCCCTGGCGGCCGCTCCTCCCTCCTATTACCTCGCATTTGTACTGGGTACTGATCGTCAAGGCCTCAGTGGGACGATTCTTGGACGAGGGTCGGGAAGGAGCCGGCGCGGTAAAAGTGCGCCTACCTCACCCCCCCCCCCCCCACTCCCCTAATGGAGTATCCTGGGCACGCCTGTGGGTTTGATTGACAGTCCTTCAAGCTTACGGCACTGCCCTCTTCACGTACCGTCGCGTCCCGTCCGCGATCGCGCATTGCTTCGAAGCCAGCTGCGGACGCTCGATTGGACAAGACCGTTGGCGTGAGCCCGCCACGTGCTTGACAGGATGGCTCCTGCGCCGTAAGCATCAACCATGCTTCGGTAAATACGCCCACAGATGAGTGGCTTAGCTAAAACAAGGCACTACGCTCTCGGACTGATTGCCAGTATTACGCATGAAAACACGAAGCGGCTCTCCGCTCAACGGAAATGAAGCAACAACAAAAATGAATGTCCATTCGAGACGAGGAATTTTTAATTTTCTGTGCCTCGAGAACACGAGTTGCCCTCGTGATAAGTTTTCGCGGCCTTGGAAGTTTTCGCATACGGGTGAGAGGAAAATTGGGGCATAACGCGCTATTTATCGAGATTTGTTTTTTCCCATTATACGGATCTCTTAAACATCGAAGTGTAGTGGAAAGTCAGCCGGGGAAGCACTTCGTACTTTTTTTTTTCTGTAAGTGATTTGATGTACGTCCGTATTCTAATTCACACCAACAGCAGTAGCTAAATGAACGGTGGACCTAACAGAAACGCTGAAACACACTAAATCACAACAGATTTACTTCCAACTGAAGTTAATGCCGGAGATTTTTGAAAAAGCGCAAGCACAGGACAATTAAAAAAAATGGAGCAGGTGAATGAAATGAACGTCAAAAGCCATAATTAGTGAAGGGTCCTCCTGTGCCAGCGCATCTGGCACGCGTGGTAGCAGAGTTACACTTTTAACGAAAGTATTGAGAGTTTTTGAGCATATACGTAAATATAGCGTCCATCTCGGCGCATGTGACCACTGTTGAGGCGTACAGAGGGGCGCATCGCAAAGTTACAGATCACGGGACGTTATACGCACACGTACAGCGTGCTCATAAAACGAGGCCTGTGCTATCAGCCAAAGAGATGAAGCACGTGTGTGTACCTCTTCCTCTACAATAAGCAAAAACAAAAAAACAAAAAAAAAAACAGACGAACAGCTTCTCAAGTACGTAAGGACTCATGGTTTGGTGAGACTTCGTTTGATCAAAAGATTTCATTTCGAAATTTTGCAATTATCACATGGAGAATTTCTTTCTCTTTCAGAAAAGTTACCACACCTGGGTTTTCGTGGTTCCAAAAATAATTCTTGGTCCTTTTTTGACACGTTGGCAGGAAATGTCGATGTACCCTTACGTGGTATCCGCGTTTTTCCCAAAACAACATTTTTTGAAGTTTGTGTACTTTTTTCTCGGGAGCTATAAGGCATTAGCAAAAAAAATATCACATGCGGTAGTTAGTGGCACTTACATAACGAACTAGAATCAGCAGCGTAGGTGCCTTCGTATTTTTTTAGTATAAAAAAACAATCATAAGTGGGATTTTTCGTACATCGACAAACGTCAAAAATACATAACAAATGTAGATTTTGTTATACGCTCACAGTTTTAGTTCCACTTCTGTTAAACATTGGTAGCTACATTTGTACAATATTGCAATGCTCTGTAGATAGTAGATCTAAAAAAAGGATACATAGGTAAAAAATATTAGGAAACATAACTGAAAACTCTAAATGCAATTTAAAACTAATTTTGAGCTCCAATGCAACCTGCGTCTATCTTTAAAACTCCTTGCAAATTTTATAGCCATATCTTTTATTACCACTGCTGTACAGCCAAATTTCGAACCTCACTTCCAAAGTCACCCCCCACCTTTACCTGTTTGATTCCGTGTAAACCTTAGCTTTCAGTTCGATAGCTCTGTTATCTCGATATTCATATCACATGAATAAGCTTTTCTCAAAGGGTTCCTAAACCACTCTGAGTTCAAAGGCGAGACAGTGGTTTCTTTCTCGCCTTCACTTACCTTCCGACGGGAGCTTTCACCTCCTCGCCAGTCATGTCTTCACAAAATACGTGGCTAATGTCAGCACTAAGCGTTGAGCCTACCACGATTTCGTGCTTTTCGCATACACGCTGTTATCTGCGCTTGCGCTGTCGATAACCTACAAAACTAAGTGAAATCAGTCGATCGCGTACGATAGTCAATCGATACAAGGCATATTGTCAACGTCTTCAGCCGGCATATTATTGTCCGTGTTTTTTCGCCGTGTTTACCACCTGTTGGCGCAGTTGTCTCTATTACGTACGCGTGTGACCAGCTAGCCCACTGTAACGCACTTTTGCTGTACAGCTTCTGTTCATTGGCAGCCATTGCTGCAGCGACCATCGACAATGATCGTCCAAGTAAGTGAATAGCCGGCGCTCACACTACCTGCCGTCGAGGGTGGTCATTTTTTCACAGCGTACAGTGTTACGACCCACCCGCAGCGGTGGTTTAGTGTTTGTGGTGCTTGATTGCTAGCCCGAAGGTCGCGGGATCGAATCTCTGCCGCGGCAGCCACATTTCGATGGAGGTGAAATGTAAGAGGCGCGTGTATTTAGACTTCGGTGCACGTTAAAGAACCTCAGGTGGTCGAGATTTCCGGAGCCCTTCATTACGGCGTATCTCATTACTGTATCGTGGTTTTGGGGCGTAAAACTCCATCAATAATTATTATAGTCTCTCCTTTACGCGGCTGATCGAAAAACGTCGACGCCCTTGTAGACGTCATCGGCGGCTGCTCCATTACTTCCATGTAAATGGCTTCATTTTGAGTGTTGGTACGGAATGCCAGCAAACAAGAGTAAGCAGGGAAAAATATACTGAAATAGGAACTAGACAAATGAACAGGAGTGGTGCCGGTCCAACAACTAGAACGCGAAAGAAACGTGACATTTTAGAAGCCTCCCATATCTACGAACTTGGCTCTTCAAATGTGTCAGCGCACTTTCAGTTATCTTCACTAGCAAAGATCTTCCTTTTCCAGATAAAGATGGTCGCGTGTAGCTTGGTGGTTTGCCTTCAAGTGTCTTGCTGTGCTTTCACGCCTCCTCGGTTGTGTCTGCGTGGATGCATTTTCTTGGAAAATAAATCAGTTGTTAGTCCGTTTGTTAGACATACCGTTTGTTATAGTTGGGGATTTATTTGTAGCACACAAGCACTAACACATTTACTCCTGTGACTCAACAAGCTATAGCCGAGCGTTGCGCGTCTCCGCAAGAGTTTACGCTTCTTGTATATGAAAGTGACGTCTGCGCTTTAACGTGAGGGCTGGTCCTACGTCAGACGGTGACCTACCCCTTAGATGCCAGTGTAGTCAAGGAGCCTGGTAGCCCGCGATATGCGCACAACTCAAATTAATATAACTATGAATAACTAACTATTAAAACGTTGCTCAAAATGGGACATATTCGCTGGCTGCTTCGCATCAAATCGATTGTCATAAAGCGCAAGATCTGCTGGAAGTTTTTGCTCCTTCAGTCATTGCACTGTTTTTCAACCTGACACTCAAGTACAACGCTTTCTAACCTAAATACTGCTGACGAAGGCGTGCGATCGGCGGTAAGTTCTTTTTAAAGCTTTCATTTTATGGCAACGACACGTACCGTTCTATCACTGCCACGCCCAGCCGAGGCCGACGCGTTTTGAGAGGAAACTGAGGCTCTGGTTCTCGCTCTACATTGTACGCGTACATTGCCGCGTAGCCTGACAATGTCGCGCATGTGTCGCTGCAAAATATGTTAATGAGGAGACGATGCTGGCCACTGCAGTAGCTTCAAGATTGAGTGCTCGAAACTTCGTGTTCATCCGCTACGCGACGCCTGCAAACTTTGGACAATGCGACAACGCGACTCCGTTACGTATCATCGTTCGCAACTGAAAACCAGGGGAAAGAAAATTCGAATCCGAAGAAAATTGAAAGTCCAACATTGACTTAGAAAAATTTGCGTTGTTGGTAAAACTAGTGAAGTGGTATACACTGTTACGTAATGCGAAACAAATCGTAGTTTTGCACGAAACGTAGGACAGAAACTTAAGTTCTCTCGTTTCGGCGTCGTTGTCCTACTTAGCATCTTGCTTCGATAGTGAATGCACGATAGTAAACCACGACCAAAGCTGGCTCCGTGCCCAAACAGAAACGAACTCGTACTATCAGGAAATGAAGCCGGAAGCGAAGTTGCTCGCCATGTTCTTGTAGTGGGTGTACAGTACCTCGTTTTTGTGTATTCTAGTGCCGTGCACAGCAGCGGCACAAGAATTAACTTCCGAGGCTCTTGTTGAGCGAGAGAGAGAGAGAAAACATAACTGAGTATAAACTGCAGTGCAGAACTTTGTCGGCGCTCATTCTGCGGGGCAAGTTACAGGAGTTGTCACGTCGGGATTAAAATAATAAATTGCGACGCAGTGGTAAAAGAGCAGGGCTTTATTGGCCGCGATCAAGCAGCTCTAGCTGTATAGGACTGTCGTTCGACCTCATTTCTCCTAACTTATTTTTTTTTTTCATTCACTAAGGCGACGCTAAGAAAAAGCGCGGATAACTCGGTAAGTTGCACAACCATTTGTGACCCTGTCTTTTTTTAAATGCGAAGCATTTCTTAGCGAACCTCTGGTACTTTGAGCGTTTCTATCTACGTATCTATCTATCTATCTATCTATCTATCTATCTATCTATCTATCTATCTATCTATCTATCTATCTATCTATCTATCTATCTATCTATCTATCTATCTATCTATCTATCTATCTATCTATCTATCTATCTATCTATCTATCTATCTATCTATCTATCTATCTATCTATCTATCTATCTATCTATCTAGCCGCCTACGTCTGGGTGCTCTCACGATCGCCTCCTTAACTTGGTGTAGACCAAAATTTGCATGGGAGGGTAAGAGGATTTGACGAACATGATTGCCGGGTTATGACATGAATAACGTTAAAATCCTGCGCGTACGTCGTCAAACCCTTGCCACTAGACACGTGTGGCACATACCCGTTTACCACGGGCCGCGGTGTACGGGTATGCGCCACAGGTGATGGACAGTTTATATCTACCCAGGAACGGCGAGAACAGACATTGGTAACTTAAATGCTAGAGTGCTAAGGGAAACCAACATCGGCAGCGTTGACTCAACGAATGGAAAGAATAAAAATTAGAATCCCAGCAGGAATCGAACCGAAGCATTTTGCGTTGCAATCAGGTATTATAGCACTGAGCCACGCCAGGTCTCTAAATTGGTTTGGAAAAACAGCCTACGCAGGCGTGCCATCGGTGCAACGTCACCTGTGGTTGTGGTGCTGGCTATCTAATTTTACAAGACAGCAATAAACACATGATACTCCTACGATACAGGCGTCATATCAGATGAACGTCTGTAGTTCCAGTGTTGGCTCCTCCTTTATAGCAGTCTAATAAACATTACATTTGTATTCCTATGATTCATGAAGCTATATTGAAGCATTGCTCGACCCCGGAGGAATGCATTAACGAAAGGTACATATGATATCCACATCACCGCACCGTAAAGTGCACTTCGTCCACCAGAACGACGCAGTGTCCTCTTCATTTCTTACGAGGCTGGGCGATGGCATCATGCTGACCGAGGATGATGCCAGATTAATTGACAGCCGCTTTGTAGACTAGGCTACGTAGGCCACATACGGCCAGGTGGTCTACGAACACGACAAACACCATCCACTGAAGTTGGTGTACGTAGCACTATCCAGGCCTACCAGCCTCGACGGCCTATACCTCACCAACACGAAGGGTGGCTTCAGGTTCAGACATGTCGCCGGCTCTGTCGACAGATAATTTGTCGACGAAACGACCGAGGTATCCACGAATTCCAACAGCTCTACTATACCACATACTTCACTACACGTGGACCCCTCGTCACCACGATCACGACCGGATCTTTTAACAAGTCATGACCAGCTGCTGGTGCTCACTGATCATGGTGATGATGCCCTTGTTCAAGAACTGTCAAGAACTTCTTGCACACATGCACACGGGTTCGTGAAACGTGCGTGCATTCTCGGGACACGTATATGCACTACATATCAGCTTACCGCTTCTGGTTTTGGTAATACCCACGTTGCCATTGGCAGCGTTACCACACCGTAAACAACTGGTTATATAACACATATGCGGCTCTTCAACATATATATGTGTGCGTATAAAATATATACAAATCTTTAGCGTCATTTTGTAACGTGTCCCTCAGTAAAAAAAGTTACGCCACAGTCACCTACCCGCCACATGCTTCGCATAACATCGACTCCCATGGTACGTGGGATCTGCCGAATTTTTTTTTAGCCTTCTTTTTTAGAGTTGTTTAGTCGGAATTTTGATGAGAGCAAGCAAAAAGTTCATTCCGGTTCCGGTTCCAAATTGAGGGGACATAACTTTGCTTTGCCACTTTTGCGGATTGACGGGAGAACACTTTATTGTGGTGTCGCAAGCACGGAAGTCTGCAATAATACGGAAGGACCAAGCAGGATTTCAACCATAAGGAAAAGGACAAAGTAATCTGGTGGAGTTGAATGTTTACTAGCCCAGACACAGGAAAGACGGTCCTGAAGCTCTTTTCGCGTCGCTCTGTAGACAGCGGCGGCTGCTGGCGTCAATGCAAGGAGATGCCTCGCGTGGCTATGGTTACCGTTTGTCTGTTTGCCCGTCTTCTTGCGCCTTGCATAAGTGAACATTAAACGTAATGATTTGGTGGTGAGATGCAGGTCTATGAAATCCTACGTTAGTGAAGGCATGAAATTATGAAAGGTAACTACAATTAGGTCGGTGCAGAATTTAGGTGTCTCCGAGCAGCTTGAGGTTGCTTACCATTCGCCCCATAGGGAATTTTCCCGTGGCGACAAATTTCGAGACTTCTTAATAACATTTTGAAATATAGATATGATGTTCGCGACTTCACTCTTCCAGCCTATACCGGCATAAATATCTACGCGAGTCGTATTAACGATTAAAGAGTAAATAATCGGCTGTTTACATGGTAATTATCATTCAGCACTCGAATATACCGCGCGACGTTAATTTTGGCTCCTAAATTACCCGAGTGACTGCTCCTCCGCACTTTGATTTGGACACTTTACGTCTAAGTCAGAGTGTAGCACAAGAATCTTCTTGGAAAGACTGTCATAATAATATATGGGGTTTAACGTCCCAAAACCACGATATGATTTTGAGGGACGCCGTAGTGGAGGGCTCCGGAAATTTCGACCACCTGGGGTTCTTTAACGTGCACATAAATCTAAGTACACTGGCCTCGAACATTTTCGCCTCCATCAAAAATGCAGCCGCCACGGCCGGGATTCGATCCCGCGACTTTCGGGTCAGCAGACGAGCGCCATAACCACTAGACCACCGTGGCGGGGCTGGAAAGACTGTCGTTTCAGGTCGTTACACTGTTAAAGTCGTGCCTGTGAGCCGCTTTTCGGAGAGTGTTCGGTGACCAAGAAAGAGAAGGATAAGACGACCCGAGAAATAATAGAAGCTTACGAATTTGATCGTGACGAAGAAAATCGCGTGAGCACTCCTCCCGTGACGCTCTCAAAAAAAGGAGATAGAATTTTTCAACGCTGATAAGAAATAGGCAGAGTGCAGAATGATGAGTGTCATTCCTACTTTATTTTTGATGGTGCTTGGCTTAAGATGTTGTCACTGGCTTCTTAAGCCAACATAAGTTTGCTCATTCAGATGTTAAGTATCAGTTGTAGTTCAACGCGATGTCTTGTGCGTTCTTCCTTCGTCCCTGTCTTTGAGCGCTGTAACCTTTCATGATGCAGTGCCAACTAGCCCCCCAAGCCTCCTCGTGCACCACTTCTTCTTTCTTAAAATGAAAATTTTGGAACAGGATTTGCAAGGCAAAACCGAAAACTTACTATCTGAACCTGCTTGTAACTTCGTGCTCACAGTCAAAACTGAAACGGCAATACGGTGCTTTTCAAGGGGCCCTCGTTGAGGGATATCGATCGTTCACTATAGTGTATTCTCTCAAGGCGAAGCCAAAGACAGAATTGATCGAAGAAAAATAGTTGTACACGTTGAAAAAACATTCATTTAGGTTCCGTCGGCAATCCAGCTCTTGGCTTCACGGATGTTCTTCCATTATTTCTCTGGGAAAAGTTTGTGAACGACGGCGTAGTAGCAATCGAAGAAGAGTGTCGTAGTCATTTTTGTTATGTCACGTGCCCGAAGCACAGAGCGAAAAGAAATAAAGTTACGCGAGTTCAAATATTTTATGCGCTGCTTTTTGACAAGTCAGTTCCTATCGGCTTTTCGTCCTCGTTTGAGAACTTCTGAACCAAGGCCGACAGTCGGCGTTTCGGTCAACTTCGTCTGTGCCAGTCTCTGATTGAAGAAAAATCATGAAGAGAGGACAGCGGTTTATCAGTAGCCGGATTTCTGCTTTGCAGTAGCGAGAACATTTTTCACTGCTTTAGTTTACTATCGTGCGTTTGTTATACCAATTACGTGCGTTTTGTCACTGTACAGATTGAGCTGCGTAGGTGAGCTCCACTCATGCTTATTTCTTTTACAGGCCTAAAATACATAACAGATGTCGGCTGCATGCGGCTGCACAGGCTATTTGATTTTACGTAAAACGAATACATACATGAAAAGTGAAATACCAGGCATTTATCAAAACGAACTTGACAACAAAGCGGTAATCAGCAAGCACGAGAATCTGACAGCTCACACCTGAAATCACAAAAAGGGCACTCGAACACAGCGTAAACTCACACAAATTCAGAAAAGAAAACTTGTAAATAAATCGCGTGCTCCACGTTAGAATGTAAATCCAGCTCAAGTAAACAAAGTGCTCAAAGTTCGCTACAGAGGTATTGCAAAAAAACGCTGAAAGCTAGTCAACACACGCAGACACATGACAACCACGCCTTGATAGCTCAGCAGGCAAGGTGTCGCACTGCTGAGGTTGGCAAGGACGCGGGTTGGATTCCCGGCCGCGACGACCACATTTCGACGGGGTTAAACGCAAGACCATTGGCGTACTTCGCTTTAGGGGCACGTTAAGGAACCCCAGGTGGCTCAAATTATTCCAGAACACCTCTATTCGGCGTGCGTACGTAACACCTCGAATTATTACAGGGAGATAAGAAAAACGTGGTAGTGAAGCCGCAGATATTTACAGGAATTTTGGAGCATAAAGCAATACAGACTGCAATCGACAATATGTCTGCCTTCCAGAACTCTCTTAAGCGAGTTGTATTGCTGCAGCGAGGTTAAAAAAAAGGACCAATCTTCGAGCGCAAATCAAACCCAAGCACTATGGCGGGGCAGGCAAGTATTCTACCTCAAAGCCAAGTCGACTTTCATTTTCTTTTCTCCTCACGGGCCGCGTTTCTTGAGGCGGGCCTGGATGACCAATGGTCACTGCTAGTTTGTACGAAAAGTCCGGCAGTAAAGTTTCAATCTCTTCTCTCGCCTCCGTGACTTTTTTTTTTGCTTTTTTGCGTAGGCAATATGCCGGGCGGTGCTCACGCAGAACAGCACGTTTGGAAATACCCCACAAGCATACGCAAGTGCTAATGATTCAGAACAAATAGAGATCAGTAGGAGGCCCAGGAGGTCAACTTGTTTCAGAACTTTCGTCCGGCCTTCACGTTTGACCTTAACAAAGTGATGTTCAATCACTAATGATTGTCGCGTGCGAATATCTTACTGCGCTCTACATGTCTGCAGCTGTTGTCTCACCAATAGAGAGCGCAAAGTTTTGTAAATGCGATATCCGTGGACCGGGAAAGCCATTCTGCCAATGAAAATGTCGCAATTCGAGCCTGTCGCTTGAAACATGCTCATTCTCTGACCTTGAACCGGTGCTCCTTGTCGTTCACGCCTATTGCATGCCATTGCTTGATGCTTTTGTTTAGGTCACTTTCGAGGATATTTACATATTAGGCACTCCGAGCGCGGAGTTTACGGATCGATAGGACTTCGCAGCGGCAACGTGACTCTCATTGCGCGAATTTTTGCGGAGTAATGACACTTCATAAACTTCGCAATCAGTGTTGCAAATCTTCCGCGGCACCTCACTAAGGAATTCATCCGTGGTCTCCGACTCGAAGTTGCGCAGGCAGTCTCCAAACGTTGGTTTAATTTGCAAGCCGCTTCCGCAAGCTCACGTTGCATCCTCTGCGTGGTTCAATTTATTCTCTCGGCTAGAAGGGTGATTATGTAACAGAGTGTGAAGAAACATTTTGAATACACGGCAGACACAAAGAGGAGGGTGTAAATCGATGAGTCAAGAAAGCAGGCTTTAATACTTCCTCCTTGTGTTAGGTACATATGAGTGTACATACACGAGCTCTTCCCCCTCCCCCCCCCCCCATGTGTGTCAGACCTCCCTGGTAGTTGAATCTTGGTTTAACCATCCGAGAGGAAGTTACGCTGCAGATGCTTCGTGTCGGGGTTACGCTTACCCCTCTGTGGCCACTCTCTGGGCGCTACATTACCACTACCCACATGGTGCATCGTGTCCATTTTGGGAAGCCCCAATCCACGATGTGAAATTTGCATGTGTATTTGTGAAACCAAGTATTAGTATGCCTAAGGACAGGCTTTCAAAAAAGTGTTCGTATTGATGGTGGTGATGACGACGACAAAAGCTTGAAGGACATTAATATTTGCATTTTAGTGCACAGCGTGATAACGTTATTGGGACTCCGCCTCACGAACATCCAATGTCCTGAAACATCGGCGTATTCACTAGAGCCCTGGCTGAGAGCTTATGATATCCAACCGTGTGGTGGGTGGCAGCACTGAATCACCCTCGCCGCTGGTGGTACTGTGCCGTAGATTGGGTTCGATTCCGGCTCGAACCCTGACTTTTATTTTTTGCAGCCATCGGGTTTTTTCGCTCACGGACGCCGACGTTGACACCGCATATTCTGCGACACGGGCGCTTTAACGATATCGCGTTAGTAGAAGTGCGCAAGCACCAGAAATGGGGAAGAAAGAGATTTGAGTGGTGGGGACAAAAAAAACCGTGACCGGTCAATACGCTAAGTGCAGGGAGACAAAGAGAAGACAAAGCAACTCGCGGGGTCCCTTTTGCATTATTGCAAGTCGACTCGAAGGCGAGAGCCAGGATGCCTCCGGTCCTGACCCCAGGACCGGAGGCATTGCAACATTTCTGCACGTCACCTGGTTTTGCACTGCGTCCGTGATCGGCCAACCTTTGACCAAGCGACGACGTCATGTGATGACGTCACAATTGTGGTGATCTGTGACTTCATAATGACGTCATACGGTGGTGACGTCCTCACGTGATAATTTTTTGCACCACTCGCGTTGACGCCGCCGATGCCGACGGTAAATTTACGCGCTTGATGAGGCACCTAAGGCTCTCACCTTAAAAATAAAGCATGACGGCGTTACTGCCGCCTTATCAGGCACAACCAACTGTACGCGATATACACAAAGACATCATTGTCCGTTGCGGCATCTCCTCTTGTGAACTCCGACCCACTGGTGAAAAACGGAGCTTGTCCGGCAGGGCGGTGCCCGTATTCAAGGCCCCACTAGTGCTGGTCATCTTCTCAGCTCGTTGGATCAGTAAAATAGATGCATGACGATCAGTCATGAGTTCATGGTCACATGACTGATCATGTATCCAGGATATATGGAAGATCGGTCGTAGCGGATGTTCCAGGCCTGGGCTAGAAAGCTGCGCTTCCCATTCTTACCATGTCTCATTTGTGTGATGTTCTTCTCCATGCCCTGCACACTCTCACGTGACGTAAAACGGCCTTGGTATTGCTCCACACAAGGGACACATGTCTCTCTAAGCCTTGGGCTAAATCATGTGAAGAGTGTGCTATGTAGGCGTTCGTCTGTAAAAAGAATTTGCTTATATAGGTGCTGCTGTGTTTAGACAAAGTGGTGACAGTTTAGTGGATGCTGTGCCTCGCTACACTTGACGTTAGCCAAAAGCTGTTGTACCGTGCGCCACACCTCAGGAAACTTAAACACAGCGTCGAGCGTGTTGAGGATACTCCAATGTTTTTTTAGATGCGAAGTATCTTAAGGCGGAGCTCAATCCGGTGGTGGTGGTGGTGGTGTGCGGCGTGACCACCCTTACTGCGCATGCGCATACCCTCTCCACACACCTTCTATCCACTCCCCCTCATCATTCCCCATGTCCTCAACCTCTCTCCCATTCCCCTCTCCACTCACCCTCTCCCATTCCCCTCTTACTATACCATACCCCTCTCCACATTCCCTCTGCCATACCCCTCTCCCCTCCCCCTCTCCACTTCCTCTCTCTCCTTTACCCCTCTCCACTCTTCTTCTGAAACGCGGGCTAGACATGCCGAAATTATCTCCTGTGCAACGCCGCGATGAGCTCGAGCGCATGCGCGTCCCCTCCCCTTCTCTCTCCTCTCCTACGCTGCCCCCCTCTCGCCCGCCTGTCGACCGCGTTCCCCGCTCGCCCTGTGAGAATTAACGGCCAGGCTAGATGGAAGACACGACGCGCGTAGCGTCCCTCTTCGCGTTCCACGACGCGAGGTCGGTAGCATGCCCAACGAACGCCAACGGAACGCGATCGTGCAAGTGCTCCGGCTTCGCATCCCCTCGTGGTCCCCTTTAGCGGGAGATGGTGTAATTTTTTCTTCCACAGAGACATGTTTATGTCGCTGGTTCTGAATAAAAAACATGAACGTCCCGAAAGAATTTGTCTCAGGTTCTGACTTCCGTATTCAGTCTAATAAAATGTTTTAATCAGGAATTACAAACTTTTATCTTTCAATATGCCCCGTAGGACTGTATGTACAGTACTCACGGGGCTTTGCAGGAAAAGGGGAAAAATTCGGCGGATTGACAATTGTGATTTAAAAAAGTGGCATAGAAGTAATGTTTCTTGTCAGCGTGTATGTCACAAGGTTTAAAATTATAAACATAGGTTACATTCCAAAAAAAAAACTGCTTTTTCAATGCTACTTTTTGGTGCGAGACGTTCTTAGCCAACTCGCAAATGTCTACATCCAGCATCTAGGTTGTTCACCTCAAGACGAAGAAGGTTCCTGGAGGTGTTCATCATTGATTACTTAGAGGGGCCGCAGGTCGAGGCGGGGGAGGGGGGCTTCTGATGCCGTGTCGAAGGCCGCATAATACTGCCTCGCGGGCCGCAGCTTGCCAGCTCCTGCTATAAGGTAACGGTGATGGTAGGAACAGCGCGAAAGTACTAGCACAGGACGACTCGAGCGCTCCTGTCGTCGTGTGTGTTCCTTCATCGTCCCGTGCTATATGTTCGCGCAGGCCCGTAGCCAGGAATTTTTTCGGAAAGGGGGGAGGGGTGGGGTGGGGGCTTGCTGAAGGCCTTGACTGCTTGAGCAAAACACCTATTTCCATTATCTATTTTCGGCAAAACACCCCCCTCCATCGAAATCCCCCTTACCCCCACCCCTGGCTACGGGTCTGTGTTCGCGGTATTTTTGCGGTCGTGAATCACCGCCTTGCCCAGCAAGCTTCACTGCCTATAAGACACTTTTCTAAAAGATTCTGCGTGTGCCCGGAAAGGTAGTTCAACCGTGATTTGTTTGGCGTTTGCGACAAATTTTACCCGTGCACACAGCGGAAAGCCTCATGATCGGCTCGAGAATCGATGGCGATTGAAGCGGATGAGGTGGCACTGACAAAATCACTACAATTGGTTGTATCTGTTAAACATTTGTGGACTGAAAGCTCAGCCTGGAAGCTGGTCGTTTCTCCCTTGTGTCCTTATTCGCAGAAGGGACGGCTCACAGATCTCCCCTAGTAGAGAACGTATGGAGCTCTCAGTCGTCAACAATGCTTCCGAACACGCAGTCGGGTGGGCTTTATGGTGGGACGGCTTACTGCTGTCCCGTACTGTAGGGTATGTATAGTACCCTAAATCGTTAAAGATTTATTCTAAACATCGTCATCTTTTTCACCAAGTCATTTTTTTTATATGAGAGTAGTGCCAGATTTGGACACCCACGTGCAGCTCGCATGGTGGAGCACGTAGTGCTCGTCTTTTTCTTCTCAGTCCGCCGCCCACCTCCGAAAGATTTCTGCATCTAACGTGATTTTGCACTGCCTCCAGAGTCCGGGGGTGTGCAAGCTTTCGCACCTAATCTGGTTTCGCATTGCCTCCGTGATCGGCCCACCTTTGACCAAGCGACGATGTAATATGATGACGTCCACATATGACATCACCTTATGCGACGTAGTAGCGACGGTATAAAACGTAATGCTGACGTCATAATGTTTTGTGACGTAATGTTGACGTCACGTCATGATGCCGTCATATGGTGATGTAATCACGTGATGATGACTTTCTTGCATAGTTCGTGTTGATGCCGACGCCTCGGGATGACGTTCGACTCCGACGCTCAATTTTCGTGTTTGACGAGGCATCTCAGGCTTTCGACTTGATAAATTTTCTTAGCGGGGCTGAGTTCCGAATCTAGGGCCCCACGCTTAGAAGCCGCATGTGGGCGAAACACTCACGTCTGCAGAACGTGGGTGTCTTCAGAAGGCTGCTTTTCTGTACGAGTTGGTGTTGGACCTTCAACGAGGCAGCGCAGTAATAACAAAAAGCAAGGGAGAGAGATATAAAAGCGAAGAAAAGGCAGGGAGGTTAACCAGGTTGTACCCGCTTTGCTACTCTACACGGGGGGAGGGGGAAAGGGAGAAAAAAAACATGGTTGATCCCTCCGTCATAGGAATCGGTATAACACGAAAGGAAAACGTGTCTTCACAGACGTAGTTGAGCGTTTGCTGTGCATTGTTTCGGCCCAAGGACGAAGGAATGAATGCTCTAGCAACAAGTTGTAATGTCACGCGAATAACGGCAAGCTGCTCGAAACTTCCAACGCGTTGCTGAAGCAGAAAGGACGCACGGAACGAACATCCACAGGATGAGCGCGAACTAACAATCGTCACAGCTCGACATTTAAAGCGCGCTGGTCGACGCACGAAACGAGCGCACAAGTATACACAGGATGAGAGCGAACTGTCGTAGTTGTAAATTATTTGTTGTTGAGCAGCGCGCTCCTTTCGCAAAAGCGGCCACTGCAGTAAGCGAAATGACCTTCCTGCTCTATGTAACTTGAACGCAAACTTGCGGTGAGAGCGCAAGACGTACAAGATAAGCGCGCGTGCAGGAGCGACCACGCCCTGTAGAGACACACGCTCATATTAACGCGGGGGGGCGACGACATTTAAAGCGCGCTCTTCGAGCCCTTCGCGCCATCTCGTTAGTGATAACGAAAACACGCTGATATACCCTGATCTCTGAGTACCGCCACTGGCAAATGGTGTATATAAATAGCACGCCGTTAGTATGACGAAGAACGTGCCGTTTGTGGCGGAGTCGTTTCGCGCTGCGCGCTGGGGATCGAGAGGTCGTAAGTTTGATTCCAGGTGACGGAACTTTTTCTTCTTGTTTTTTCTTTGCCATATGTTTGTGTTTATATTTTACAACGTCATATCCGTGACGGAAATGCGTCAGTGGAGCCGTGGTGGACCCCGGCATAAAACACTTTCGTGTTCAAAAGAATAGAGAGAGCAAGGAGGAAAGAGGGAGTAAGTAATACGCGCACACACATCAGTGTTCACCGCACGCGCACACACACACACACACACACACACACACACACACACACACACACACACACACACACACACACACACACACACACACACACACACACACACACACACACACACACACAAGAAACCTTTGACATCGGTTCCTCTGCGAGATGTATAAAAGGCTTGCATGGACTGGCTCCAAGGAATCCAGAACTTACAGAGCGCATTGAGCTGACCGAGTTGTCATTCTGTTGAGGAGAGTGCGCATCGCGGACATGAGAGACCTCAACACAAGGTGTACTTGTAGGTTTTTGTCGTGGCAATCATCTGTGGACGATGAAGCACACTGCGGGGCATTCTGCATCGGCTCTTTATGAGTGCGCAGTGGTGGCAGTGAGGGCCACGCGACATCCGCGGCCGCTTTCAAAGCATCTGCGTCCATTCGGCTCTCCGATTGTGGTGCATTGGGCGGTGGTAGCGGCGGCGCTGGTGGTAGCTGTCGCTTAAGAGAAGTCTGACGGTCTGTTGGAGTAGGAGATCGCGGTGTCCGTCCAGATTGGGCAGCAAGGGAAACAACCACACAGAAAAAGCGCTGCGCCTGTGTAGTTTTTTTCCTTGGTATTTGTTAATTCGCGCTGTCGTCTTCGAACCGAACACATCTGAACCGTACGAATCCGATCTACTGGTGACGCAAAGCAAATCTTAGAGAACACTTTCTATGAAATCTTGGTAGAAATATTTTGCGACGGCGAAATAAAAGCCTTCTCTTACAACAAATAAAAGCCCTCTCTGACAACATTTAAGGCCGTCATGGAGTTTTGTACACATGAAGAAAATTGCGACTTTGCGAAAATGCAATGTCAAACACTCGTTTCGGTGATCGCGAGAAGCGCCTTTTATTGGGCCGTTGCAGACGCCGATGAACGCTAGCAAGATGAAAGACGCCGTGCCCATGTCCCATAAAAGCAACGTTGCAGGAAAAGTCGCTACTACGAAGTTCGCTACGACAGAACTCTAGTTTATGCGCATCATGGCAATGATACAATCGGCTGAGGGCTACCGCGTCCTAACTCGGATTGAAACAATGCGAAGCCTGCTCGTGATCCTAGCCAGATAAAGCCTGTCCGAGACAAGGAGGCTTAAAAAATTCTGGAGTGGAAGCTCTCCTTCTTAGCAGCACACTTGAAGCAAGCATTTTTGTCACACTTTACCTCGTGTGATGCCCCACCAGAAATAAAATTATTTTGTTCTGCTAACGTAAATGCTATACGTTAATTATAAAATAGAGAGAGAGAAAGAACAGAGGAAGGCAGGTGAGCATTATTCCCGCTAAAGTAATAATATGTATATCCGGATGAGTATTGGCAGCGTGACCTCTAATAAATCTTCAGCGAAAAGTGCACAAGTACACTCGTACTCTTGTTCCACATTGGTTCCGCTCGGCATGTAACTCATGTTTTGGAACTTGTTCCACGTACTTACCGAAACCTTCGTGAACCGAGATTAGTAACACTCGCTAACAATGTTTTCCCCAATAGTATACGACCACGAGCGTTTATTTGGGGAACAGTTGCAGATCATGGGAACACTCTAAAATCTAGCACAATAAATACTTAGCTTCTACGTATGTCCATTGATTTATTCTTTCTTTGGCGTTTGCCAGCCATAGTGTAGTTTGATTATACTTCAATGAAGTATACGACGCGCGACGCAACAAAGCGCATAGAACCATTTAAAATACCTGATCAGATGTGTGAATATGCCAGCAGTGTGAAGGAGTTTGATATGAATGTACAGAGCAACGTTACTAGAACCGTATCAGACTTACAGCTCCACTGAAAAATGTGCCCTGAGCGGCAGTCACTGGATCTACAGTCGGCGTCAAACGTTTATGGACCACGTAACGCAAGACAAAGCTGCATATTCCCGCGGCCTCGGCAGGCAGCCCTGAATTTATATTTCCCAGCATGTTCTAAAACGCGCCAACAACACGTACTGTTCAGTTCGAAAGACTACAGTTACCAATTGCTGGGAAATTCAAGGTTTTCTTAGACATAGCGGTCTCTAAACTTTCGTAGCCGACTCTACGTGCAAGCGCAGTAATCTCACTGTGATTCACTGATCTTGCAACGTCTACCACAGAGAGGGCCAGTGGCGCTGATTCATTCCCCACGCCACTCCGATGAGCTGTAAAAGTCAGCTCTGTTATATTTAGCGTCTGCTGAAGCAGCAGGATTGCAACACGCACAGACACTCGGCGTAATATACGCGTCGTTAAAAGCAAGCATTGCCCACTGATCCCTAGTAAGAAAAAAGTAAGCAGCTATATGTACCTGCGTGCCAATAAGGAATTAGTTGCTTAACAACGCTGCTAGTCGCCTGAGGTTGCGATGTCGGTTCGGTGACTCAGAAAGCAATGTAGTCGTAGTGGCAGCCGTTACGAGTAATGTGTGAGGACGCCTCGAGACGATTAAGCATGTCAACTAAAGCGACGCCGTGCCTCCCATGCACTGATGAGGCGTATACAGTGTTTTTTGTATGTTTGTTTTTTAATATGAGCTGATGGTAGAGAGGCGTGGGCGATAAGCGCTGGACGCTCCTCCACTGCAACGTACAAGATGGGAAAGAACGTTGTCAATGGAATAAAAGGACATGCATTCGCTACCTCCGAGTAGTGTAAATGTCGGAATGCGTAAATAAGCCACGAGTTCGCATTTCAGGTTGACGAGCCAAATGGCACGCGCAGTGACGTCCGCATGAAATAAGAAAAAAAGAAATGATAGGAATAGGAGAAAATGTAATCAGGATACCAGCGAAATACATAAGAAACCGTAATGTACATAAACTGTAACATGTACGAGCACAGAAAGAATAATGAACAAAAAAAATATGCCTTAAGCGGAATGCTCTACATAGTTTCGCCAACATAGATGCACATGCCCCAGTTAGTGTACGCAAATTAAGAAAAAAGCTCAATGTCACTCAAATTATTTTGTATTTCCAATTATTTGCCGAGATTCTCGCTTCTCCGAAAAAGCCTACAAGTTTACGTATAATCTATCCTGAAGTACCAGAACTCGGGGAACACGAGGCTACAGATGGTACGCAAGTAATGATTCCGCCAAAGAAGGGATTGGGAGTCAAGGACCCTTGTGTTGTTACATGCAGATCTTAGAATATCACCGCCCCATGACTATACAGTGTCCGCGTTTCTTGCATTTGTTGTTTTTCACGTAATAGCGAATTTACCTATGTTACAGATATCCAGCTGTGGGCGTCGTTGTCCGTGACTGGAAGATCGAGATATACAGACATATATGCTAAATAAAATAATAAAAATTAGGCAGATCCCACGTACCGTGGGAATCAATGTTATGCGAAGCCTGCGGCTTCGCTGGTAAGGTGATTGTGGCGTAATTTTTACATTGAGCGAAACGTTACGAAATGACGCTAAATATATGTGAAAATGGTAAACGCACACACATATGTTGAAGAGTCACACATGTGTTATATAACCAGTTGTTTACAGTTGCGTAACGATGCCAACAGCAACATGGGTATTAACAACACCAGACGCGTTAACACCAGTCTCGTTAAAACATGTAATATTGCGTCCCAGAAGGGTAGGATTCCACCTGGTGCCACACCATATGAATTCCGCGGCGAGTGAGTTGTTTTAAGCGCTCAGTCATAATTAATCAGCGGCAGCGACAGCGACAGCACCAGCAGAGTGCGCAGCTACACTTATTGCCTTATGGACGCGTGTGGGTACTTCGCTGATTCGCGTTATGATGAATTGTGGCGTAGTGGGCAATTCGCAACTGCACTTCCAGCAGGTATGCATCCATTAGGGTTTGAAACGGTCAGTGTTACGCGCACAGACGTCCATTTCGTCGCGGCACGCTTGAGAAGACGACGTGAACAGGGCCCGATCATGGTAAAGCGTTCTACTTTTGAAGGTGAAGCTCAAACGTCCTCATGTTTTAGGGGCGAAGCTCCTTAAGGCGGCACCCGTTCGTCCCTCGTAGTCGTAGTCGTAGTAGTCGTAATGCATAACCAGTCTTACGCTTTGACCTCCAAGGTGGTGCCGGTGGGAGATTTTTCCTGTGCGTTGTTGAACAATAAAAAATTCGCAGCGTGCGCGTTAACTAAAAGCCGAATTCTTCTGTCTCTCATTCCCCATTAGCAGCCATTGGCATGTTCCAGTAGGAAACGTTAGTAGAAGTGGAAGTGTAAGTGTTAGCTAAAAGCCGACTTCTGTCTCTCATTCCCATTAGCAGCCATTGTTTACCTCCAAGGTAGTGCCTGGTGAGATTTCTCCTGTGCGTGATTAAACAATAAAAATTTTGTTCAAAACGCCGTTGATTGATGAAATAAACCAACGAAAGACGCCAGATGTTTTGTAAAAGCAAAACGAAAGAACGCCAGATGTCTCTAAAGCAAAACGAAAAGACGCCAGCTGCTTAACGAAAGACGCCAGATGTTTTCTAAAGCAATGGTTTTCTAAACAATGAAAATTCACAGCGTACATGTAAAATTAAAGTGAGCTGCAAGTCGTCATAACTCATCGAACCTTTAGTATAAACACGCCCGATCTCACGTCGGTGATGATGTACTGGGCAGAATTCACGGAAGATTCACGGTTTACCGATGAACCTCCGCAGCTTCGCCCACTAATCATCATTCACTCCGTGGATATGCTGTGATTTTTTCACTTTACTCTTTGTTTGGCGCATAGGAAAAACGCAAGCGCAGACTTTTGTCACAACAGCTGCGAAAGCCGATACTTACTTTGATGGCTTTTGCGCGAAAGCCTTTTTAGGGGCGAAGCTCCTTAAGGCGGCACCCGTTCGTCCCTCGTAGTCGTAGTCGTAGTAGTCGTAGTGCGTAACCAGTCTTACGCTTTGACCTCCAAGGTGGTGCCGGTGGGAGATTTTTCCTGTGCGTTGTTGAACAATAAAAAATTCGCAGCGTTAGCTAAAAGCCGACTTCTTCTGTCTCTCATTCCCATTAGCAGCCATTCTTTACCTCCAAGGTAGTGCCTGGTGAGATTTCTCCTGTGCGTGATTAAACAATAAAAATTTTGTTCAAAACGCCGTTGATTGATGAAATAAACAAACGAAAGACGCCAGATGTTTTGTAAAAGCAAAACGAAAGAACGGCAGATGTTTTTACCTCCTTGGATGTTTCTAAAGAAAAACGAAAAGACGCCAGCTGCTTAACGAAAGACGGCAGATGTTTTCTAAAGCAATGGTTTTCTAAACAATGAAAATTCACAGCGTACATGTAAAATTAAAGTGAGCTGCAAGTCGTCATAACTCATCGAACCTTTAGTATAAACGCGCCCGATCTCACGTCGGTGATGATGTACTGGGCAGAATTCACGGATGATTCACGGTTTACCGATGAACCTCCGCAGCTTCGCCCACTCATCATCATTCACTCCGTGGATATGCTGTGATTTTTTTGTAATGTCCAAAGTGGCGCGGGGGATTGAAAGCCACAGGGTGCTTTCTTGTGGCAACCCGATGCTACCGAGATGTTTGAGCGGAAAACACAGGCTGCTGAATATTTAAAACTTTCTTTCCTGATCAAATAAGTGGAAGACTGCGTTTGTCCCTGTGAAACATGCGTGGTTTCTTACGGCTTCGTAAGAAACAAACAAACAAAATTTTGCACGTTTTCTCGCCTTTCGCATTTCAAAGAAGATTCTACTTTCTCTTATATCCTCTGCTCCTTAACTTCTAAAGTTTTCTAACTTACTCAACTTAATATTGAGAAACCAAACTTTGATGGAAAGTGCAGGAGTGAATAAATGTTTCTTTAACGTCGAGCAAAGTTTCGTCCTTGACATAGTGGTGTTTCGCAGGAAAACCACGTCATCACTTTTCAATTTTTGGTTGCATGTAGGTCAGCATTGTACGGTGTCTAGATGTACGAGTAACGCGGTGAGAATATATGGCAAGATATTTCTTGCTTGCATTTTTTTCCCTTTGGTCGAAATGAGAACCGCTACTGTAACCATGGCATCCAAAGTGATATACATAGTGGTGTTTGCTGGAGACGGTGCCCTTACAGTGTATAAACGGCGAATATTTTCTTCCTAAATAAACAGTACTTGGAAAAAATCTCCATCTACGTATTTTTATTCACCTGGCTGTCGTAATCAGTGCCTGGAAAACCATGGTGAAATTCCCATTAAGAAACCGTAAAGCCCATGCAGCGGGCTTTCCCACCATGGCACTCCGTTTCGCGGATGTTGGAATCAGTGGCGCAAATCAAGAAAAACCTTAAGGGGGGGGGGCACACTATTGGCCCTGGCGGCCATTTTTTATATACCATATATGTTTCATATTTAATTACATAAAACTTAAGATCATGCTTTGAAATAATTTTTTTTAATAAGAAACCAGCGTGAGTTCACACCTCACGTAATTGCACTTGTGCTATTGAGTGTTCTTGAAAACCGATCCAATGGTGGTTGCAATTTCAATACATCTTTACACAGCTGAAGAGTACTGAACAGAGGTACGCATGTACTACGAAATAAACCGGCGTTAAAAATCTTGAAAGCACTATACTGCACTGTCAAGCAATTGAAATATGATGTTTGAAAACTAAATCTCAAGAGGGGGACACTTGCGAAAGGTGTGTACGACCCCCCCCCCCCCCAGCCTCAACACAAGGGGGTCGGACCCCCTTGACCTCCCCATGATAAACTCCAGTAGTTCGAATAATGAATTCGATGGCTTGGCGATAATTCGGCTGGTCGGGAAAATCCACAATGAAAAATAACTAATGAAAAACAGACCAAACATGGAATGGTTTTAAATTATTCATGAACGTTTCAGCTTTGGTAAGGCACCTGAAACGTCTTTTGAAGTTTTAAAACCTTTCTTGGTCGGCGTTTGTTGTGTTTTCATTTTTCGTGTTGGAATGATGTTGAATTTGTGTTGATTCCCCTCTGACCTTCTTGAAGCAGCTCACTTGCATCGCCTTTCGCGCCTGCGTCTATATTTCTAGACTACGTTTCGGCAACAAGGTAAACAATACAGTCAGTCAATCAATCAATCAATCAATCAATCAATCAATCAATCAATCAATCAATCAATCAATCAATCAATCTTACAAGCAAACAAACACTTGTGCAGTCCATTTCGTGAATTCACATATTTATGGTGCGTTTCGGTAGCAAAAACAGGAAAGACAAGCAAGAAAGCAATGAATGAAACAAACGAGCAAACAAACAGATAAACTAACAAACTAGCTCAGTGAGGAAGACTAGACCTTTTTCAAGAACTGTTGCGTGAAAAAGGCTACATTACGAAACGATTAATCGTGTGCTCAGTACCCTATTGCCCTATGCGTTTTGAAAATATAAAATACTTCGAAATTAGGGTCGATAAACGCAGACAGAACATAAATAATCACGCCAGAAGAATATGCAAAGCTACAGGACGAATCTTAGATTAACTGCATGCGAAACATCATTCTGTCGATATGTTCTGTTCTGTTGTGTTCTATTCTGTTCTGTTGTGTTCTGTTGTTTTGTGTTCTATCTTGTTCTCTTCTCTTCTGTTGGGTTGTGCTGTGTTGAGTTGTGTTGTGTTATGTTGTGTTATGTTGTGTTGTGTCGTGTTCTGCTCTAACTTGTTTGCTGTGGAGAGGATGATGTTTATATCCCTTCTGCAACTCCAGCTGGCATGGAGCGATCCCACCTTCAAAGTTCTTTCATCGCCACTTTAGTCAGAAAAGTTAAAATTCATTCTAGTTTCATTTATATGCCGTTCAATTGTACGCGCTCTTATTGGTCAATCGGCGTGCTTTAGGTGAGGTCGACAGTATGTTACGTCGTCACATAGTGCATCACAATGGGGCGGAAACTTGGAGTATGACAGCGAAGCCCGAAAAAATGCAAAACGCCACGCAGAGAGCGACAGAACGCTATACGATAGGCGGATGGGTCCAGGAAAGAACGAACAATAGGTCCTGGTCACCATTCCTGATTTCGATTAAATTTACTCTTTACGCAAGTTTCCGACCGAGAACAATGATTTCGGAGTTAAATTTGCGAAAAAAGAAATTTGTTCGCTCAACCCCCCCCCCCCAAAAAAAATGCAAAATTTAGAAATCACAGCCCCTACCGAAAGGATGCGCCGTGAAATTGTTTTTGAGAAAATCAAATTGTAACGGGTGTTCCGCTTCTCGAACATGTATGCAAGTCATCTTCTTGGACGTGAATTGTTTGGAGGTTGGTAAACTAACGCGGCGACGGAAGGTAAGCGAAAAATGTTCGACAATTGAAAGAAACACGAAGCTTGTTTCTAACGGGAAAGGAAACGAAACAAGCACTCGTCTGTATTAAAACTTTGAAAACGGAACTACGCATGGCTTTTTCTCTTTATCATCCGGAAGTATACGGCGACTTCCTGCGTACATGTATTCAACTTTGCGGGAAATGAACAGCACGCGTAGTTTTTCTTCTAAGAGGGGCCTTTCCATGTGTTCACAAACTTCGTTCTTAGCTGTGCATTCGGTTCTCTCGCAGCCGATGGCATTGGTAACAGGGTTTTTCGAGAATTGCTTCAGCTTTCGAAATTTCCTTCTTGCGCATACTTAGTCTTCGTTCGGTATGCCTGTGTCGCAACCGGGAGTTCGAGTAAAAGCAGTAATCATCGCAACATTAGAGAATTCGTTTTCGCGCTGTGTGGCGCCAGGAGCGCCTTTCGTTTATTTTGCGGCACTGTAAGCTGCGTTTTTTCCTTCTTTTTCTATGGCTTTAGTCGTTATAGAATAAACAACCCGAGGCCCTGTTACACTTTACCAGATTGCGAATCTCGCTTGAGGAAATTCCTCGACGAATGCCCAGACTGACACTAAGATATTTCTTATTTCTGCAAGCTTCGCTAACCTTATCTAACCTTATATGGAACCTTATATGGAACCTTATATATATAACCTTATGTGGAAGCTGCGCTAACCTTATCTGTACTTCAGTTTCGTTTTTATTGTAATATTTGCTACACAAAAGTGGTAGAGGAACAGCAAGTGTCAAATAACTTTATTACTGCGTTGCTCGAGCAGCATTTTAAATCTCGATGGACATCGCTGGACGGCTATTTGTGTTGAGACGGCAAACAGCACGAAAACGACTTGGCTCTCTGGAGCGGTCGCATTCGCTTTAACCAGCGTTTTGTAGAGCTATGCGATATCGGATCCAAAAGAGCTAGCTTCTAGCCTTACTCGCGTAACATTCCAATGAGTTGCTATCACATTAATTGCTTCACCCGTGCGGCGAAACAGCGTTTTTTTAGTCTATCCGCTCGGTGTACGCACGCAGCAATCTGTTGGGAACTGGCGTATAACAGCTCGGCTTTAAAAACAAACTTCTCTACATGTTCCCTATTTAAAGGAAAACTTATACAAGGAAACAATACGAGCAAGCGCGGCAAGTAATCATGCACAAAATTATGAGTATGCACGTCGGTATAACTTTTAACACGGCCCGCTCGAAAAAAGAGACCATTCTTTTTATCAAGCGGCCGTGCTTATCACAACGTTAGGTTACGTTTATAAAAATTGTCCCTGCAGGGCGTCTGTTTAGAAAAATTGTATCACAGACGGTTAACGTCAATAACAATTTAACATCACGTTTTCTTGCTAGAAATACGTTCACGAGAAAGATAAAACATAATTCAGCAACATGGACGTAAATAAACACATGGAATGACGCGGAGGCGACACGTACAATTGATGTTTAGCACATTTACACACACATACAGATAATATGTCACAAAAAGCTAGGTATATATATGCACATTACATGGTAAAACAGAAAGCACAAATAAAACATCAATATTGCAACAGGCGGGTTCTTCTAAAGAGGTTCGGCACGGCGCCTTGCACAAGGGTCACAAATGCGAGACAGCGTCAGCACAGAAAACAGACCGAGCGCGCAACACACGAACGTCATCGTCTTCACTCTCGCTGGCACAGAGCGGGCGCCGATGCGCACCGGTACAATCTCTCCTCGCACAAAAAGGAGCCAACCTGGCGACCTAGGGAGAAGATGCTACAGGCGGGTCGTAGCAGGGTTTGAGCCGCGCCACGTGAACTGTTTCGCGGCCGCGGCAGCGATGATCGGCCGTTGAGTCGATTGGCTCGACGACGTAGTTCACGGGAGATGTCTGCTCCAAGACGCGGTAAGGGCCTTGGTACCTTGACAAGAGTTTGGTGGAGAGGCCTGGAGTTGTGGACGGGACCCAGAGCCAAACCAGCGCTCCCCGGGAGTAATGGGCACTAGACGCAGCAGCGTCGTGGCGTGATTTCTGGCGACACTGGTCTTGCGCAGTAAACGAACGAGCCAGTTGACGGCATTCTTCTGCGTAAGCAGCAGCTTCAGAAATCGGTTTGGCTTCAGAAATGTCCGGTTGGTAGGGCAGAATGGTGTCCATGGAGCATGAAGGTTCACGTCCGTACAGGAGAAAGGGAGAGAAGCCGGTGGTAGTTTGGGCCGCAGAGTTATAAGCATATGTGACGAAAGGAAGTACTCGGTCCCAGTTGGTATGATCGTCCGACGCGTACATCGCAAGCATGTCGGCAAGGGTACGATTGAAGCGTTCCGTCATGCCGTTAGTTTGGGGATGGTATGCGGAAGCGGTGCGGTGTACAATGTGGCATTCTTTTAGAAGGGCCTCAATTGCGTTTGAGAGGAAGACGCGGCCACGGTCGCTTAGCAATTCACGTGGTGCACCATGTCGCAGAATGAGGTGACGAAGAAGGAACCAGGCGACATCTTTCGCGGTGGCAGCTGGTAGCGCAGATGTTTCGGCGTACCGTGTGAGGTGGTCTACGGCGACTATGATCCAGCGGTTGCCGTCAGGAGTGTTCGGGAGTGGGCCGAAAAGATCAATTCCGACGCGGTCGAATGGTCGGGCAGGGCAGGGCAATGGTTGTAGAGGACCAGTGGTGCTGCGAGTAGGTAGCTTACGGCGTTGACACGCAGGGCATGACTGAACATACCGGCGAACGTATCGATACATGCCTCGCCAGTAGTACCTCAGGCGCAGACGGGAGTACGTCTTGAATGTGCCAGCATGACCGCATTGGGGGTCGTCGTGGAAGGCGCTGCAAATGTCCGTACGCAAATGACGAGGAATAACGAGGAGCCACCTGCGGCCATCGGTTAGGTAATTGCGACGATACAGCAAGCCTTCACGAACGGCGAAGTGTTGAGCTTGACGACGAAGGGTGCGTGAAACGGAGGCAGGGGGATGGTAAGACAAAATGTCAAGAAGGGAAGCGATCCAAGGATCTTTGCGCTGTTCGGCCGGCATGTCGGTGATGGTCAGAGATGACGAATCACATGTAGAAGCTGATGAGCAGGCAGTGTCAGAAGGCAGTGGCGATCGAGATAGGGCGTCAGCGTCCGAATGTTTTCGCCCGGAGCGATAAATGACACGTATGTCATACTCTTGTAGGCGTAAAGCCCACCGAGCGAGGCGTCCAGTCGGGTCTTTCAAAGACGACAGCCAGCATAAGGCATGGTGGTCGGTGACAACGTCAAACTGACGCCCGTAAAGGTAGGTGCGAAATTTACCGATTGCCCAAACAATTGCCAGACACTCCTTTTCTGTTACGGAGTAATTTGACTCTGCCTTTGTGAGGGTACGGCTGGCATATGCTACAACATACTCGCCAAAGCCGTGTTTGCGTTGGGCGAGGACAGCGCCAAGTCCGACGCCACTAGCGTCCGTGTGTATTTCTGTAGGCGCGTTGGGATCGTAGGGACGCAGGATTGGTGGGGACGTGAGAAGTCGGCGGAGCGTCGTAAATGACTCATCACAATCGGTATTCCATGCCGAGAGGTCGGTGCTGCCGGCGAGAAGCTGTGTCAAGGGGGAAATAATGGAGGCGAAATTGCGAATGAAGCGCCGAAAATATGAAGACAAGCCGATGAAGCTTCGGAGCTCCTTTAGAGTGCTGGGCTTGGGGTATTCGGCAACCGCTCGAGGTTTGGCAGGATCTGGTGAAATACCGTCTTTCGAGACGACGTGGCCTAGAATGGTAAGCTGACGGGCGCCAAAATGACATTTCTTTAAGTTTAACTGCAAGCCAGCAGTAGTGAGGCACTCGAGAACTTGTTCAAGGCGAGCGATATGAGATGGAAAATCTGCAGAAAAGACCACTATATCATCTAAATAGCATAGACAGGTCTGCCATTTGAGTCCTCTGAGAATAGTGTCCATCATCCTCTCGAAGGTTGCAGGCGCGTTGCAAAGCCCGAAAGGCATTACATTAAATTCGTATAAACCGTCAGGGGTGACAAAAGCTGTTTTTGGACGGTCGGCTTCAGCCATCGGCACTTGCCAGTAGCCTGAACGCAGATCCAGAGAAGAAAAATATTCGGCTCCTTGAAGGCAATCCAGGGCGTCGTCGATTCGTGGTAGGGGATAAACATCCTTTCTCGTAATGTTGTTTAGCCGGCGGTAGTCAACGCAAAATCTGATCGAACCATCCTTTTTTCGCACCAGCACGACAGGAGAAGCCCAGGGACTGTTGGATTCCTGAATCACGCCGCGTTGCAGCATATCATCTACGTGATCGCTAATAACGCGACGTTCGGCTTGCGATACTCGGAAGGGACGCTGTCGCAGTGGAGCATGGTGACCAGTGTCGATGCGATGAACAACCGCAGACGTGCGCCCCAATGATAATTGGCCGACGTCGAATGAACCACGAAAGCGTTCAAGCAGTTGAACAACCTTTGTGCGCTGAGCTTGCGTAAGCGCGTTATCGATGCTACACAAGAAGGCGTCTTGGTCAGGTGAGGCAGATGCGGTGGCGGAAGTGACGGCATTTATCGGTAGTGCTGCCATATCGTAGGGTGCATCCAACGGGAAGGTGGCATCAAAAGTGTCCAGACGACCGATGCATTCGCCTTGTAACAGAGTTGATGAGCAGGGGAATGGATTGCAAGCGTAGACTGCACCGGCACCATTCGCAAGTGTAACGACAGCAAAAGGGAGTACAAGGTTTCGTCGGCGCGCACAGTCTTCAGACGGTGTAAACAGGGCACTGGAATCACAGACAGAGTCACAGGAAACGGACACTAAGGCGGCGGAGAACGGCGAAATGACGACCTCAGCAGCGACGACCAATTTAGGCGACGGGCTTGGGGAGTCCGGGACAGTGGTACCCAAAGGGGACAGAGCGAGTTGAGCACGAGCGCAGTCAACGACAGCATGGTGTGCGGAAAGGAAGTCCCAGCCGAGGATGACGTCATGCGACGCATGCGAGAGGACAACAAATTCGACAATATAGAATGCGTCGTTGATGAAAACACGTGCTGTGCACGCGGCCGAAGGCTTAACGTGCTGTGAGCTCGCCGTCCGTAATAGAAGGTCAGAAACCGGTATCGTCACTTTCTTGAGCTTGCGGCATAATAGTTCACTGATAACACAAACGGCAGCTCCTGTGTCAACAAGAGCGTTGGTCGCGACACCGTCTATAAAAACTGCGATTTCGTTAGGGGGCGAAAGATGAGGCCTTGAAATTTTCGACGAAGGCGCAGTTCTTGCCTCAGGAACTGCGGCTCTTAGTTTTCCTCCTGAGCAGAGTTGGAACGGCGGAGCATGGGAGAAATGGAGCGGCGCCGGGGAGAAGGAGATCGACGGGAGGCGAAAGTGGCACGGTGCGAATAAGTGTCCGATGAGTCAGCAGGGGTACGGCGTGCTGGTTGCTGTGGCATGTAGCCGAGGTTGGTGGCGTCATCATGCGAATGCAGACCGCGGCGACGACAGTGGCGTGCAACATGGCCAGGAATACCGCAGGCATAGCAGATAGGCCTGTTGTCTGGAGTACGCCAGGGGTTGTGAGAAGGTCCGGGAGGCGAGAAGGGTGGTGCGTGAACAGGGCGTACCGGGCGGACAGGGCGTGGCGACGAGTAGAAGTTGGTGACTGAGCCGGATGGTACTGGCGTCGGTCGAGCATATGAATGGGTAACGGCTTCAGCGTAAGTGAGAGGCGCCGCAACTTGCGTTGTTGGAACAGGAGGTGGGAGAGCCTCAGCAACTTGACTCTGAATGACCCGGCGGAGCGAGTGATCCAGCGCCGTGGGGCTCTCGTTGACACATGCCACAAGGGAGAGCTGGCGAGCCACTTCCTCACGAACGTACTGCTTAATTTGTGGCAGCAAGGCGGAATATTCAGCGCCAGTGCTTCTAGTTTCCAAGGCTGAGAGTTCCGCTGTCGGAATTCCGGCGCGACGGGTAGAAAGGCGCTCTTTACGCAGCTCATCAAAGCTTTGGCATAGTTCAATGACTTGCGTTACTGTCTGAGGGCACTTGGCTACTAGCATATGGAACGCATCGTCATCTATGCCTTTCAGAATGTGCCTTATTTTGTCAGATTCTGCCATTGACACATTCACCCGCTTACAGAGGTCGATGACGTCCTCAATATAGCTGGTGAAGGTCTCACCGTATTTTTGGGCTCTGGCACGCAGGCGGTGTTCGGCGCGAAGCTTTCGCACGCCTGGCCTACCGAAGAACGAAGTGAGCTTCTCTTTGAAAGCCGACCAGGTGGTGAAATCGGCTTCATGGTTGAAGTACCATAGCTTGGCCACATCAGTCAGGTAAAAGCTGACGTGCGTCAACTTTCCACTTTCATCCCATTTGTTCGGACCGCTCACGCGCTCAAACTCTACCAGCCAGTCTTCAACATCCATTTCGTCAGTGCCGCTGAACATCGGAGGGTCACGTTGAAGAAACACCCCAGCACACATGACCGACGTGGGTGTAGGTGGGGCTGGAGAGGGAACGGTGTCCTCGGTCATTGCGGAGGCAGATGGTAAGGTGCGGTTGCGGAGCTCCAGGACGAGGAGGGGAACTACCCAGCAGCTCCACCAAATGCAACAGGCGGGTTCTTCTAAAGAGGTTCGGCACGGCGCCTTGCACAAGGGTCACAAATGCGAGACAGCGTCAGCACAGAAAACAGACCGAGCGCGCAACACACGAACGTCATCGTCTTCACTCTCGCTGGCACAGAGCGGGCGCCGATGCGCACCGGTACAATATGTACATTTTGCGTATTTACATGGCGCTTCTGCCGATACCAGCCGAGACATGAGCCTACCAAAACCAAGCAAGCCGAAAAACAAGCTTCACGCGTCTGCCACAGACCAACACAAAGGGGCAAGACCAGTGCCGAAGGAATTCCTCCTCAACGAGGAAGAGCTCCTCCGACAGAACAGATAGAAGCTCCGTGTACAGTCGCTCTAGGATTGGGAAGAGAGCGTGACGGCGACGGCCTGCTGCAACCGCCTCTCAGCGGTTGCGCCAAAGACAGAACGCGCCGGCAATAATGAGAAGGCACGCGAAGCGACCTCGAGAACAACGCCCAGAACAAACGAAGCGATTTACTCCGAGGCCGCGAAATCCAGCATGCACGGCCCTCCAGAACATACGCGCAATCACACATTGCCTCAGAACATGCTGATTTGTTTCCTCAAGGGAACAGTTCGGGCATGTTGCTGACTGTACCATTCTCCACCGCTCGAGGTGGTCGAGAGTGGGAAGCACACCCCATCCCAGACACCACATGAAGTCCCGGAGGTGGCCAGGAAGAAAAGACGCCTTTAGCGCGCTCCAAGTCACACGTCTAGAGCGTACCCGGCGAGCCGGAGGAACTAACGGGAGCAATAAAGCAGCTGTTATGTTAACAATAGGTTTATTCAACACATCTACTCCACGACAGGTCGACTCGACATGCCAAAAAAATGCAACAGCTGTTGCATAAAATGCAGGAAGTGTTACTGACTGCGGGCCTCTGTTAAGATGTACATTGGCATCAAATACCGGAGGTGAGTGCCTAGAAAGTAATACGCAATAGTTCGCGCGGGGGTTTCTTCACCTTGTAAAAGGCGCAGCAGGAAGCGCATTGCCAGTAGCCGGCAGCGTATGGACACTGAAGGGAAAGCAAAGCCTCCCTGGAAACGCTCTAGTCCTAGCACCGCACGAGAGACCAACTCAGTGCCACCTGACCAAAAAAAAGAACACAAAGCCGACTGCAGTGATCGCACGATACGTAATGGCGGCTGCACTATGAACAGAGGTACCAAGCACGACCGCAAAATACAGTCTGCGCAAGGTATCTCCGCTCGAGAAGCGGAAAGTCGAAATGCTGTGCGTCCTGAATTTTTTGTCTGACTTCTTCGAGAGCGGTTAACCAAACGGAGTCACAAATGCCATAGTGGGTGTATAATATACCTAAAGTAATACTAAAAGACGAGCTAGTTGGTATGAGTGCATCGTAACTTATTTTTAGCGCACATTGACACACGGACACACGGACAAGCGCTGGTGGTGTACCCTTCTTTTCTGTGTCCGTGTGTCAGTGTGCGCTAAAAATAAGTTACGATGTAATATACCTAAAATACGAAGAGACGTGGGCGGTTGAATAGGAGAAACGGAGCTAAGTCTGGAGTTCGGAGAGCCAATGAACAAATACCGGGACTTGTAGAAGTTCAGTGCTGCACCTGAAATGTCACCGTACTCGAAGAACACACGCAGGCTGTGTGAAAGACTATCTTCATCTGAAAGGTACAGGGTTATGTCGTCAGCAAAAGCTGTGACTTTCACAACACTGCTGCCAGGGAGTGCAAGAGCCCGGACGCGCGAATCAGAGTCTAAAGCACACAAAAATGGCTCAATGCTGAGGACAAATAGTACAGGGGATAATGGACATCCCTGAAGGACCCCACGTGTATTGGGAAAAGCGGTACTTTCCCAGCCATCCAAAACCAGTGTGCTTTTTAGGGGCGAAGCTCCTCTTAGTCTAACCTTGTCACGCGTCAGGCGTCAGGCGTAACCGGCAGTATCTCCCGAACAGTATAATAGATCGCGCTGTCTCATAGAAGTACATACAAACTGCAGTTGAGTGATGATATTCTAGATGGCGCTGTACACAATCTGTGTCGTCATCACCATTTCTCGTCTCATTTCCTAGATGGCGTTCGTCCAATAGAAGTGTGTCCAATAGTGCGCTTGTGTGAATCGCCACTAGATGGCGGTGTCTAGATGGCGCTGTACACAATCTGTGTCGTCATCACCATTTCCCGTCTCATTTCCTAGATGGCGTTGGTCCAGTAGAAGTGTGTGAAATAGTGCGCTTGCGTGAATCGCCACTAGATGGCGGTGGAAGTGCCGCTACTCTCCGATTGGCTGCAGCGCGGGGTGTGCCTGGATGCACGGGGAACGAGTGCCTCTCTCAGTCTCCTGGATCGTCGCCGTACGTGTCGGATCGTTGGTGGGCGAAGCGAGCGCGGCGCCTGGCAGATCCCGTGACGGTGCGCGCCAATGACGCCGTGGCGCAACGTGCACTCCGAGCAGCGGACCCCGAAAGGCGAGCCCGAGAAGCGGCGGCGAAGCGAGCGCGGCGCCTGGCGGATCCCGTGACGGTGCGCGCCAGTGACGCCGCGGCGCAACGTGCACTCCGAGCAGCGGACCCCGAAAGGCGAGCCCGAGAAGCGGCGGCGAAGCGAGCGCGGCGCCTGGCGGATCCCGTGACGGTGCGCGCCAATGACGCCGTGGCGCAACGTGCACTCCGAGCAGCGGACCCCGAAAGGCGAGCCCGAGAAGCGGCGGCGAAGCGAGCGCGGCGCCTGGCGGATCCCGTGACGGTGCGCGCCAGTGACGCCGCGGCGCAACGTGCACTCCGAGCAGCGGACCCCGAAAGGCGAGCCCGAGAAGCGGCGGCGAAGAGAGCGCGGCGCCTGGCAGACCTTGATGGTGCTCGTGCGCGGGAGCGGCGACCAAGCGGCGCCAGCGGTCTCACATTCAAGTAGCCGACGCGCGGTTTGACCGGGAATTTCTCGCTTATTCCTTTGGCCACAGTTGCGACGTGTGTGATCGACTTTGGTTCGATAATAACCTCGCCGCGGTTTCTGGTATCAGGAACGGGATCTTCACCGTACCTCACGTGTTTGCATGATGATTTTATCGGGCAAACCTCTCGGAGGATTAACGGTATCACCCATAACCTCCGGAGCTTCGCCCACCTCACCATCATTCACCTTGTGGATATGCTGTGATTTTATATACCAGCGTCCGGTGTCATCTGGTCTGCGAACGTGAAGCACATCCTCGTGCTTTAGTTAACATAGTCGAATGTTGCCCTACAGATATACCCCTGTGTCACTGGTTTTAGATTTAAAAAGTGAATGTGTCTCAAACTTTTATCAGAGATTCTGACGTCAGTGCCCTGGCAAAAACTGTATTTTAGTCAGTAAAAACAAACTTTTATGTTCCAATATGCCTAGTAAATTACATTAAGTGAAAAAACAAATGTACTTGCTTTCTGAAAGAGTACCATATGGTACGAGTCTTTAAGAGAGGTGAAGAACAGTAGAGTGTTTGGAAATTGGGGCCCCAAGGAGCTTGGGGCCCCAATTTGAACCGCGTTTCGTATGAACCGCGTTTCGTATGATCTCAATTTCGTCAAGTGTGGCGCTCCGTGCGCTTCGCCCAACGCAGCCTGCGTTCGGTCCAATTCTCAAACTCTGCTGATCATTCGAACTCGGGAGCCGGCTGCCCAACGCAGCTTGGGGATCCAGCGTCTTGGGTCCCCAATTCTCAAACTCTCTAATATCACCGTGAGCTTTGGCGTGTAGCCTACACCTATTCGTAATAATAATAAAATATTTGCTGGACAATACGTGTCAGAACCGCTATACACTCGAAGAAAAAGAAAAGAGTATGTGTGACTCCTTTCGGGGTAGTTCTGACTTCCCAAGTATATGACTCTCCTTAAAGAGTCATGTTAACTCTCCCGTGGGTCACACGACTTTCCGGAGAGAGTGTAATGATCTCCAAAGAGTGTTGACGTGTCTTTTTAAATATAGTCATATACGTGGCTAGCCAGAACTCTCATAAAAGATTCAAAGGACTTTTTTTTCCTAGAGCGTAGTCCTATGATTATGAGGCACGCCATAGTGGCGGACTCCAGATAAATTTCGACCACCTGGGGTTATTTAACGTGCGCCTAAATCCAAGCATACGGGTGTTCCTCGCACATCGTCCACATCGAAATGCGATCGCCGTGGCTGGGAGTCGAACCCGCGCCATCGAGCTTAGCAACGCGATACCCTACGTGCTAAGCTATCCCACAGCAAGACGGCAAGTTGGGCCAGTTGGTTGGTATTCATCTTAAACTCGGTTACAGTGCAACACTAGACAAGGACAAAAAATTGGCCGCGTATCTGCGTGCTCCGCTGCTAATGCCGTCTAAAGACGATAGAGGAGGCGCTGCGTGAGATATGTACGCCATCTCGCAATACGTCGGCAAACATGAGCTTGTGCAGAGGGCTTCCTTCCTCCGTGGCAGAGGGTGTTCGTCATCGCGCATAGCATGGCATTTTCAGCGTAGCCGCATTTTCAGCGCAGCTTAAGAAACTAAGGTCTCTAGAATTGCGTATCTATGTATTTCCTATTAAAGGAACACACCACCTAATATTTACCTAGTGATGTTGCGCGTCAGATATGCGTAATATTTACTTTTTGATCAACAACGTTCACAAGTATGAACAGCCGTTCCAGTTCATGATGGGTGGGCGGTAAGCAAGTGGTTCAATTTTGGCCGGGTGACAGACAGACAGACAGACCAAAGTTTCTGCGTTTAAGTTCCCCAAGAAAGACTATCGTCTTTAAAAGAAGGAAACGAACAACACGGCGCTGACTCTCAACTGGTACTTTATTGAAGAGAAGAAATATTAGAGAAGGCAGGGAGGTTAACCAGTTTAGCAAAACCGGTGCGCTACCCTACACATGGGAACAGCTGAGAGTCAGCGCTGTGTTGTTCCTTTCCTTCTTTTTGTCCTTCCCTAGTGTGGCGCTGTAACCGAGACTAAGCTACAAAGGCGGGTTATACCAATTCGTACTTTGTAGCTTACTATGAGCAGCCGCCCGCGTCGGCGGTATAGTGGTTACGCTGCCCCGCTGCTGAAACCGAAGGTCGCGGGTTCGATCCCGGCCGCGGTGGTCACATTTCTATGGAGGTGAAACTCTAGAGCCCCGTGTACTGTGCGATGTGAGCGGACGTTAAAGAACACCAGGCGGTAGAAATTGCCGCATCGCCCTACTACGCCGAGCCTCTTAATAAAATCGTGGTTTCGGCACGTTGAAACCCTATGGGCAGCACTGAGAAGTCGACAAATGACCAGCCGAGGTCGCTCCGTGGTTGTAGCGTTATACTGCTTCGCAGAAGGTCACCGGTTCGAATGCTTAAAGTGAGGACAGTGTTTTGGTGGGGTTTTAAATTTAGAGAAGAAGGCATCCCTGCTGTATCTTGAACTAGGTAAATGGCAGGAAAAGCCTACGCGATGGCAAACACCCAGGAGCCATCCGTTAGACAGCATCATTTCCCCAGCGTAAATCAATCTGTATCGGTTAAATTACTCGTTCGTGAACTTGGCCACGAACAGGCTTGTGTGGGGCCTATTGTGACCATATTAATAACAAGGTACGCATCTGACAAGGACCTAAGCCAGGCTGCAAAATTATTTCCAAATGTCGCAGTACCGTGAGTCAAATACCACAAGTAATCGTAATACCTTGATCCAACGACGCCGTTTGTACTCATCAAAAAACTAAGAAAAGATGGTGCGTGGGGCGGAGATTCTTTGCATGTAAGAGAAATATTTCTCTAGGTGGTCAGAAGGCTTCCCGAGAGTAGCGAATAAGTGATGCGCACCGCAACTCTCGTCGTGCGTTCGGCGTCTTTTTCCACATAGCGCAAGGACCCGAGCGTTTCGAAGTGAAAGCGGCCGAGACTGCAAAAGCCACGGCACCGAAAGATAAGAGGCAAAGTGCAAAGCAATACTGCGTTTCTGGTAATACCTTTCTGTATGTCCTCTGAAATTCTACTCTCAGCAGAAGAGCAGAACAGGGAGACGTCTTTGATTTTTTTTTCAGTTGCGCAACGAGTGAGATTCTTGAAGATGGAATGCCGGACGCCGTTTCAAGTGCCTCGGGCTTCCTGCGCTGTGCAAGACGGCATAAAAAAAAGGAATAAAGGTCGACGAACCTTTTAGGAATTTGTTACGGGGGCCCCAGGCTGTAGAATGCGTCGGACACTTCTGCCCATACTTTTCCTTGGGCAGGTGCACGTGTAACCGGTGAACAGACGCCAAGACCTATTTAAATGGCCGCGAGGGACAACCGTACTTGAGAGCACAGCGGCGCCATTACGGCATTAGCGTCGTCCGTTGAACCCTCGTTCGTCTCTTCAGTTCTACTGCTGCGGTGACGCCTCTGTACTCTACGCGGGGAGGAAAGGACTAGGACTTCCTACAAGATGTATTGTAGCAAAACCGCCACATGGGCTAGTCGGTAACGATTCATCCTAAATGCAAAAAATGGGGAGCATTACAAAGCAGGGCCAGTGTCGTTGTTCTTTTCTTAGTCCATGTTCTGTAGATAGATAGATAGATAGATAGATAGATAGATAGATAGATAGATAGATAGATAGATAGATAGATAGATAGATAGATAGATAGATAGATAGATAGATAGATAGATAGATAGATAGATAGATAGATAGATAGATAGATAGATAGATAGATAGATAGATAGATCGATAGACAGACAGACAGACAGACAGACAGACAGACAGACAGACAGACAGACAGACAGACAGACAGACAGACAGATAGATAGATAGATAGATAGATAGATAGATAGATAGATAGATAGATAGATAGATAGATAGATAGATAGATAGATAGATAGATAGATAGATAGATAGATAGATAGATAGATAGATAGATAGATAGATAGATAGATAGATAGATAGATAGATAGATAGATAGATAGATAGATAGATAGATAGATAGATGCGTCCTGAGTACATGAAAGCAGAACTTCCAACACTACATGCAACATCCACTCCATGCTTTTCGTCGTCAGCCGTTTAATGGCGGTGCGTATGTCATCGTTTATTAAATCTGACTCTTTAACTCTCGTTGCTGCCTTATATATATGGCTCGCTTGCACCACCGCATCGACAACATAACAGCGTCACGTGCTTGGAACGGAGGACCGCAACCCCGAGGAGTCAATAAACGAGTGCTTCACGCAAAGTTGTATACAAGTGGTCGTTTAGTCTGGAAGGTTGTCTCCTTCTGCTACTAGGTTGTTGCCGCCATTCGTGGTGCATGTGCACATAGACTCTTCACGGTCGCTTTTACGCAAACGTGCCACCACAGTCTCGTGGTCACTGAGTATTTCTGTCGCGACAATAAATACGGCCCGCTGTCACAGAGGAGCAACATACGGCGTTCACTGCATACTGATGCCGGAATGTCTGTAGCGCATAACGTTAGCGTGCCTATGTCCTTAAATGCCATAGGCGAAGAGTGAAGAGCCAAGTCGGAGTTCAAGTCGGAGGCCAAGTCAGAGTTCAAGAGCCAAGACGTAAGGTCAAGGAAGAGGCATGGAAGTTAGGCTCTTTTAAGCAGGTTTAACCGTACGCGTAGGATATTCATATTCCTAAAGCTTGGGAGCGTGTCGTTGACCTTGCGTAAGTGTGAAAGAAAGAAAGAATTCTTTTTCACCTATAGCGGTGTCGTATTGTGAGTGGGAGAGAGTTTAATAAATGAAGGCAGAGAGGCCGGCCGGTGCCCTAGAACGTTGATAATCCCATTCACTACCAGACGGGCAAATGTCCCATTCCTAGATGTTCTTTCGAGGGAAAGGCAGTGAACGTGAAACATTTTTACTTTGTTCATGGCGTACGTGGCGCCAGTTACACGGAGCGGCAATTGATGTTGGCCAGAGTGTAAGTCAAGGACGCCGCGCATGCGCGAGATGGTTAGATAGTATTGTAGAAGCCACAGGAAAACAACGTGCGCATGAGCTTATAGAACTTTTTTTTATTAATGTCGCAATGACAGCAATATAGTCATGGTGTAACAAGGTGTTTCCAGACACGCGACTTTCACTAGCAAGTGCGGTAGAAATGGCAGTTTGTTGTATCGTTGCAGTTCGTGTTATTTCCATGACGTGAGCTTTTAATGACGTTCATATGCACTCTGTTCTAGGAGGCATTTGCTAAAATCCAGAGCGATGAGTTCACATCTATATTCGTGCATAGCAATATCAGTCATTCTGTAGTATGTATATTTTTGTTCTGTCTCAAAGGCACACATTTAAACAGCGGCACGTAATCCCTTCTCTTTTACCATCTGGTTATTATCGACACCACGTAAGCTGTGATGTAAAGTAGGCAAATCTTTTTAAACGAATATACGCAGCTAACCTTGTCGCAATACTTATTTGAATACAATTGAAATAAACTTCGAACTTGAGGATAACCCTCTGAAGTCGCGCGTCTCAATTTAAAACGTACGCAACAGGGTTCTTAATACGCTGCAACGAAGTGTCAATTGCGGGTAGTTCGAAACAAAAAAAAAAAAAGAAATTGTCGTAATATCACTGGGCTACAAACTAGGCATCATATAAACTGCCATTTTTGCGCGCAAATTTGAGTGAGCCTTGGTTTTTCTTGACATGTCATTGGGTCTCAGGCTTTGGTGGTGTTAATAACGTAAGGACTGGACTAGAAAAATAAAACAAAGCCAATAGAATGCAATAAGTGTAAATGAACGTGTACTTACTCAATTGTTTATCTCACTCCTTCTTTTGCTGCGCACGCGGGTTGCGTCAAGAACAGTCCCGGAGTTCCGATTACTTTCGACCGGTGACACTCTCGAAGTCGTTGTTTCTGAAAGAATATTTACCTCCGCTTAAACACGGTATAACCTTGCGTGTGAAGTTCAGAATGAACTTCTCAAGCACATCGAGTTACAAGCAAATTCATTCTTAAATTTTGCCTTGAGTTTGTGGCCATTGTGCATGATGAGCGCTTTTCGGAAGTTCTTCGCACTAAACCGCGTTTTCCTGGTCCTGTTGCTGTCGGTTATTGTCGTTACTGCGTGATCAATAATGACACTGTCTCGCATGTAGCAAAGGAAAGTAATGATAATGACATAAATTAATATGGCCGGTTCTGACTACGATGCAAAAGTGCATGAAGTAGGGTGAGTTGGTGTTCGAGAAAAAAACAGTGGGAATTACGAAGACGAATACGAAGGCAAAAGATTACTTGACGACTCCTCTGTTTTTCTCCCTTCTACTCACATGCGTAATGCCGCCGTTTTTTTTTCGTTTTCTTTTGTCATTTTTAGTGTATGGTTCGATATTTAAAAAGACCACCAATTATACTTGTGCCCATCCTACGCATAAAAGCCGCATCCTGCTTAAATAGCGAGCCTTTAATTAAAAAATTCTTGCCATTTATCGTAAAAGAGAAGCCCTGCAGGCTCAGTCATATCCTCTGCAATTAAAAACATCCCTTTCACATATTCGAGAGAACAGTTTGCGCGGGTTCTGTGAAACTCTAAATTAATTTTAGCAACGCGAAGATTAAAGTCAAAGTTTAGATTAAAATTTATGGTTTTTGTTCGCACGGCGCTTTTGGGTACAGAACACTGCAACACGGTTTTTATTTATTTATTCACAAAACCCCCACACGCTCCAGCAGGAGTATTGTGTGAGGGGGGATTATACACTGTATAAGATCAAATAAGTGGAAGCAAAAAACTATACATGTTATGCCACATAAAGCTATGAAACAACGTTATATAATTGTTAGCGAGAACAAGTGTGACATACAACTAATAAACAAAATGCAGAGATACTCATTTGTAAGGATTACATCACTTGACAAAACAAATTATACAATAATTAGAGAAGAGCATGTATATGATTTAGTCGAAGGTAGAAGCCACTAGTCATGAAAAAATGGTGGTTACTTCGTGACGAAACAATATAGGGTCATCAATGTTGACAATGTTATCGGGAAGACCATTCCATAATTCAAGTGCTACTGGCAATGCTGATGAGTTGAATGCGTTAGTGCGTCCGAAAATGCGTTTGAAGGAACGGTTATTGTGCAAACGGCGGGACGTTCGTGTCGGTTTGGAAAGAGGGAGGGTGGTTATGTGTTTACCGGATGCTCTTTTATGAAATAAGCAAATCAAAGCGATCTTTCGGCGGGAATCTGCCGAAGATTCCCGCCGTTGTTACGAAGCCTGTAACAATCAGCTCTGCAGAGTTGGCAGGCTTTTTTCACTTACATATTCTCCGCCTCCCAACCCCTCTCTTGCCTGTCAAGAAAGTGATTTTGTCAAGAAAACTGTGACAATGAATTTTTTTTTTGGTGGGGGAGGGGTCGAACTCAACAGGCAAGGCGGCGTGAAAGCTGTCAAACAAACATCCTAAATGACTGGCGCGGAAAAACGTCATGGAAGCACCACTCGCCCTTTATTAACGGTAGTGGTGGTGGTAAAACTTTGTTGAAAACCTCCAGATTGTCGGCCTGCCCTATGCCACACGGCTGCTCGTGGTGAGACTTGGCATTTCCACTGTTTCCCGGCCGTGCTGGATATTTGGTGTTCAAGTTTTGAGCTAGTCAAAGCTTCGCGCCAACACTTCTGGAGACAGCCGCTCGTGTTTCGCTGAAAGCGTACGAGGAACTGAATTGTCTGCTTTTCCCTTTTTTTTTGGCAGCCTGTCACCACCACGTTTATTAGTCCGCGAATCTTTGCTTCCTCTGCTGCAGTTCATTGTCCTCTTAGAGGAATACCTGTCGTAAAATATAGTTGTTTTTGCTTAAACAGGCAAACTTAAAAAAAAAATGCTCTGTTTATGTAATACTTATTGCGAAGCGTTTAATGAGAACCAAGAAGCAGATTTTTCGGTGAAGCAATGTGAGCGCTTTGGTCTTTGACAACGACGGAGACGTTGCTTTTTAAAGCATTATTAGGTGTTTCGAAAACCGGTGTTGTTTTATGTTTTTTTTTTCTTTTTGTCATGAAAGTTTTCAGCTCGAGTGTGCTGAAGTCAGCAGAGACAGGGTAACAAAAGTTCACAGGCGCTGTGCCTCGGGTTGCTTGTGTATGTCCTCGTGAAGTGTGCACTGACTTTGCCTTGTGATGACCGCAATAGAAACTTCAGGTTTGCTGCCCTGCCTGGCCGAAAACGAGGTGCGACAAAACATGCCTTCTCCATCCCTCCCCCGCTATTGCTTGAGCACGCGCTTAAGGCTTGATAATACACAGAGTGAAACCATTGTGTTGGAAAATTGTTTGTTTCTGCTTTTCGAATGAACCAATTCCGTCTTCGTCGACAATGTTTTCTGACGTCAAAAGATAACCGCTGATCTAAAAGACGACTGTTTGCAGGTCATTCTAAAAAGACAGGGCGTGCAAACACGGTCACAAGAAACAAGTCAGAACACCACAAACGCCGACTAACAACTGAAGAGACGCACAACGGTGGAAAAGAAAGAAGGCACGAAAACTTATTTGCGCATGCCCATGATGCAACAGATAAGTTTTCGTGCTTTCTTTCTTTTCAGCCGTTGTGCGTATCTTCAGTTGTTAGTCGGCGTTTGTGGTGTCCTGACTTCTCTCTTGTGTCCGTGTTTGCGCGCCCTGTCTTTTTAGAATGAATACGTACCAACCAGCCCAGCTCTCTGTTATCCTGTTTGCAGGTATTACCCCTCCAACATATACGATCTTGACTGAGTGCACTGCAGAAACTACACAATTTCCCAATGACAAAGTCTGCAGTTGGTATTCCATTATTAAACCGCTCAGCGCAAAAAGTAGACACAGTACACACAAAATTGACGAGGACCAGCGCAGACTTCCGACTGAGTTGTAGTACTATAAGAAACAAATATATATAGATGGGCAGGTGCCGTAACGTAAGACTAGAGGGACATAATCAAAAAGTAAAAAAAAACGTGGGGAGGGATGGTTTTTCAGCCTCTCATTGTTCCGAATGTGGTTGCCAGCCCCTGTTTGAGAAAACACGGGTTCTTGCGGCTCACGCTAATGAAGGCACCAGAGTCATCATTGAGCCCGCAACAATAGCAAAAGGAAGTTGCATCAGTAAACCTTCGATATTATTATCGGACAAAGAACTGGCTTATTTGGATTCTTTGGCACGTTTCGTTCAGCGGTAGTTACTTGCTTTTTGCGGTTTCCTACTTGTCATTTGGTTTATTGGTTTCTGCTAAGCATGTGGTCTAATCTTTTCTGTAGGCTATATATCTGTGTGTTGTAGTAATAAAATTCAATTGGAAGTCTGCGCTGGTCCTCGTCAATTCTATGTGTGCTGTGTCTATTTTTTAGAACATTTTAGAACAAATATTTTACAGTCCAGCTGCATATGGCAAAGAGGTGGGGAAATTGTGGCGGTACGTTGTTCCGGGATTGCGCAGAAACTATAATGAAGAAGCAATGCTAGCACACGTTATTTCGAAGGGTCTCCGCGCTTCAACCCGTTTCTCTTCATGATTTGTCAGCGTATGCATCTTGGAATGATACCCGCCGCAGTATGAATCGCTACCCATAAAATCATTTAGGTGTTCTTAATAAATTTCGCGCTAACGTCACCAAACGCGAAGATCGAAGTATGCATCTCTCAGATGTGGTGAAAGAGAAATGAAAAGCTAAACAGAAGACAGTTCGATAGATCGCAGCTCGTGATAAACACCGAGACCACACATCTCAGCTTCCTTGGTTAACCATCTGTACAGAATGATAGGACGGCGACATATTTAAAATGTACTTTATCACTTCTAAATGGCGTCGCCGTTCTTTTAAGAAGTTCGCCATGACCCCATGCTCTTCGCTTCGGTCTCCTCAGGAGTGAAAATTATGTGTAGAGAGCGGAGGAGTGTTGCTTACTGGAATTTCACCGGCAGTCCATGCACGTGTACGGGCGAGTTCCTACCGCTAGACATGAAAACTCTGGGAATAGTCAGACTCCTCTGGGAGCTTCGGTGATGATGATGTCCAGCACATTTCTTGCTTTGCTGTTCACTTCGGCTTTTTTTCAGATGTTCTAGCTTTTTGATTTGGCTGACCTCTAGCGTTTCCGAGGCATTAACTTCCGATGAGAAACCCAGTGTCGTGGAACTGGCGAGACCCGCTGAAATGGCCTTCGTTCATTTATTTATTTTTTCGGTGTAATATCTTCCTGCCCTCGAGGGAAGTGTCGTACAACAACCATGTGCCCTCGTCTTGCTGCTGTTACCAGACTGTGGTCACGTTCGGCTCGCTGAACGCCACAATATTGGGTTGCCAGACGAAGAGCCGTAGAGCAATATCGCATAGATGGCGGCACCTCCTCGTTCAGCTGTATTACTGAAGGAATTCACGCCTTCTAGGAGAGGGAGGGGGGGGGTCATCGATATATCCTTACGCTACATAAGCTCTGTCGGCTTCCGTTCTACAGTACTGCTATCTAAAAAGAAAAAAATGACATCCCACGCATTGTGGGAATCAATATCATGCGAAGCACTCAGGCCTATGGCGAATTTTTCGCTTCGAGCCAAGCGTGACGAGGTGGTTCGACGTCGTCGCGTAAATCGAGTAATTGTGCGCATATCGTGTGCTTGCCAGGCACGCCGAGTACACTGGCGGGTAAAGGGTAGCGCATGGTTCGACGTACCGTCGACCCTCACGTTAGAATAGAGATGTCACTTTCATCGCCACGAAGTGCACGCTACTGGGCGATGATGCGCATATCGTACGTAGTGGTCGTAGGTGTACTCGCGTTACGCTTGACTATAGTTTGAGAAGTCATACATGTGTAAAGATTGTTACATTGGTATAAAAGCGGATAGCTGGCACTGCCACCACAATTGGCGTTGTCTGTACATGACGTTTTTATAGGGTCTTTTTACGAAACAGATTGAAGAACAAGTGTGGTTCCGTGGTAGAATACGTGAATGCAGCTTTTCCAGTAATGCTCTCGAAAAAAAAAAAAGAGAGAGAATCGGCTACGCTTTTATACTCTCTTTTGGGTTCCACGACTCTCCAAAGGGAGTGTAATGATCTCCCAAGAGAGTTCACGTGTCGTTTTTAATAGAGTCATATACATGGAGAGTCAGGACTCACAAAAATCAGTCAAAGGACTCTTTCTTTTTCTTAGAGTGTGTCTGCTTTTCTCCGTGGTACTCCCTGCCTATCTAGCACTCTTTAGTTATACAGTTCTTCCCGTAACGTGGGTTTTGGTACGAGGATATGTTACGCCACAGCGAATAGGTTGATGGCTATACCGAACTCCGAAATGAAAATGTCCAACTATTTCGCTTCACGTTGGGATATCGACAAATGGAGAATCAATTGCAACCATATCGTCGTGGTGACGATGAAAAAGCTGACTTGGAAATAATTCTTAACGCTAATAACTCGGCGCCCCGTCGCCTCCGCGTTATATATATATTTTTTTTCACATCCTCGCTTCTAAGTTTGATTTGAGCACTTTTTCAAAGGTTACGTAAACGATGTAGCTGACAGCATACTGTACTAGAATGAAGCTATTATGAACTATTCTACTATGCGATACGAAAAAACTTGGAGGACGCTTGAGCTTCGCCTTCAAGAGCAGAACGCGATAGCGTAATCGGGTCCCATGCACGTGGCCTTCTCAAATGCTAGCCTCGCTTAGGTTATCGGTGCATGCCTCAACCGTGCCGTAAGTAAAGGAACGACTGTGCGCGTAACATTGGCCGTTTCAAACTACCCTAGAATGCCTACTGCAAGTACAGCTATTAAGTGGCCGCTACGCAATAATTCTTCCTTTTGCGAATCAGCAAAGGGCCCAGTACGCGTCCGTAAGGCAACACGCGAAGCTACGCAGCTGTTCACTTTATTGATGCTTTTGCAGCTGACGATGATTAAATATGTCTGAGCGCTGTGTAAGGGGTGGGCCTTTAAAGGGACGCTAAAGGCAAATAACTTATGTCAGAGTGAATGGTCAATGCATGAAAACGTCTAAAACGGAAATATTATCGACAGCAGTGCGCTACCTACCCAGAAATTAAGCTAAATATATCACACGATGTGCGCCAAGAGTGGGACATTTTGGAACTGATCGCAATGACGTGAGAGCGTCCAACTACAATTAATCACTAGCAATCATACTAGCTGCAATAAAAAAAGAACCTTCCGTGCATCAAGAGACGTAATAAAATGCTGCTCGTTCGCTTCTGTTTGATTGATGGAAAAAATAACCTCTTTGGCGTTGCCGGGGGGCATTGCGCGCGTGGTTCAAAGATTCCGTTTTCGCCGAACTGCGCTTCACCCGGCGCCCAGATTCGCTCCCGCGGTAGCGTCTCATTGGTAGTTTCGGTATCGCGTACTGCCAGGTGTGTTTTGCACACTCGTGAAAGTCGCTCTGACAGAAAGTTCAACAAAATGCCGCATACATGTGATGTTGCCGGATGCCCGAATGGTGCACACCGCCAGTGCACGCCACCACGCAGTAAAGGCGGGCAACGTTGGGCACGGCAACAGTGACGTCATAAAGGCCGCTTTCAGGTGGGTGATTTGAAGCGCGCTAACGCGATACGGTCCACTAAAACGTGATTTTATTTCAAAATAAGCACTTCCTTGGCACAGAAGTAGCACTACGAGGTTTGTGGACTGCTATTTCAACAATCAACGCAGACCTAATATTTGCCTTTAGTGTACCTTTAAAACACCCACTAGTTGCACAGTACACATGTTTTGAAGCCCGGCGCGATTCTACGCTTCTGCCACGCAATGCAGTATTACATGAATTAAGGAGACTCCTTCCACTGCATGACATTCATGTAGTGTTTCTTTTTTCGAAACAGTTGCAAGTAATAGCATAGTTCTGTGGTAGAACACCTGCTCGTCACGCAGGCGGGCTGGGTTCTATTCTCGCTCGAACCTAAGATTTTTTATTATTTATTTTATTTGCATCTTTCTCGATGTTTCGGTCATGGACAAGGTGATTTTTCGCTCACAACCAAAGACGACGACACAGAAGCCGACGCCGACACCGACACAGGAATTTCTGCGAAACGAGCTCTTTGACACTGTCGCGTTAAAATCCATTTGCACTCATGCATCTGTCGTCTTCACACACGAACTCTACGTCGAGGCGGAAATATGTAGCCGCACCTATATTGATATTGAAGCGCCTAATTAACAAAAATTGTTAATTGACTTTTTAATTATTCACCTGAGAGCCGTTATTTATATGGAAAAGCTTTACGACGTGGTAATTTAGAGAATACCTAGATTTTACATATTCCAAGAAACACGTAATTTGAGATATTATTCATCGAAATTAACGGGCCCGATCCAGCCGATATCGATATCGATTCGGCATGGGGCGGTGGCCTTCCCTCCAAAATTTTCTCTTGCCCGCCCTACCCCTTCAAGAGCAAACAGTCAAAACACAATGCTGATGTTTGGCCTTGTCGGTATGGCATAGTGAACATTGCAACGCGCTTCAAAAGGATAAGGACGACAGGGTGGTACACAACACGAACGTTCGTCAAAACATCATCAAACACAATGCATCAAACACAATGCAAAACACAATGAATGCCCTATTCCGCCTCTCGAAGGCACTCAATTGCCGTGCGTGCCCTCCCCCCTTCAACCTCCTCCCCCCCTAAAGAATTCCTGGCGCCACTCCTGCTTCTCTGCGTTGTCTTTGAACCTCGGGATCTAATAACGCTAAGTATTAACGTTTGGATCAATCTGTTAATCGATCAGTCGGTATGCTGCAAGCCTAAACCCTCTGTCGACAGTTCAAAGCACCGTCAAGAGAAACAAGGCAATGTTACGTGGTGTACTCTCTGGCAGAGTCGCTGCTGTCTTTGATATCATGCACAGCCACTATATTTAAGTCACGTATGTTCACTCAGCAATGGTAACTCGAAAGAGTTACCTTAGAAGCCGGTTTCTAATCGACCGGCCGGGCAAGTTGTTTTAAGCGCGTTGCGGCATTTCAAACAAACGTTAAAGCTTTAAGCGGCGTGTCGCATCAGTTTTGATACTCAGCAAATTTAAAGTATATACAGAAGCGTTCCGCTAGGCAATATTTCAACTGAACAATATTAAGCGTGGCATACAGTCACGGTGAGAAGAAGCTGGAGCAAAGAAAGCACCAGTGTTCAAGAACGAACACGCTATGCACAGGCTCTAGTTAGCATAAGCGAAGCATGTTAGCTGCATGTTCAACTTAGTATAACGTGCTATTGGACGTTGGTTGGTTATTGGACGTTGCTTGGTGAAACTTCAACCGTTGGTTGAATAAATTCTGTCTCTCTCTCTCTCTCTCTCTTTGGTTGATATCTGTTGAAGCGATTATAGCGCGATTGACCCTTTTCATAATCCACAAATGCGCTTCCCCACGCTACATGTTCGCCCAGCTAATGGCGGCACCTGTGGTGCTTCAAGTGGAGACCGAGATCTTAGTTGCACTTGATGGGGCTGGTCTATTATGCGTGTTTATATCAAGAGAGGTGAGTCTACATTTTCCTCGTCATGGGGCAAGCAAACTGCGCCTGAACACGCTGTTTGGAGAAGTTGATAGCTGCCATTAGTTAGACTAACTACTTCGCAGGAAAGCTAGTTTTAGAATTATAAAGATAGTCTATTGACGCAAAAATGCAGAACAGACGACCGGACATTACGGGCACCCGTATATTGTCCGGTTCTCTATGTTTGTTTTAACTGTAGCCCGATGGCTGTTCAACAAATGCATTCCACTTGGTGAAACTTGCGCGCGACGAAATCGAGAGTGCAGAGAATGCACAACGCAAAATCACTGTGGACTCCGCAGTAACTGGAGGCGTGTGCGCTGGCCTTCACATCATCGATAGAATCCACTCGTAGTTTGACTGCACACGAAAGCGAGTGCTACGCCGACGAAAAGCGGTGACGGTCGTGTCATTTCCCTCGGGAAGAATCGGAGTAAATCCCGACATGAAGGCTCAGTGCCGCCTCGATTCCGCTCGTATCGGCTCGCTCACGCACAAGCATCGCAAAACTCGGTCATGCGTTGCCTGCGCGGCCAGCTGCATTCGCTCGATTTGACGAAGGAGCCGCCACGATCCGCGAAGCTTGAAGACCGTCCGAGCGGCTCTGACGGGAGGGAGGGACGCCTCGTGTCCTCCAGGCAGGACATGCATACGCTCCGAGTTCACGCTTCATCAAACTCGTCTCGAACTCACAGACATGTCGAACGCTTCCCGAAAAATCGCGGGCTGTAATTTCTACAAAAGGGAGCGACGTTGGCCTAGTTGGTGTTGCATGGTCTGAAGTGAGTGACAGCGCGTACGGCACGGACGAAGAGAGAACGACAACACGAGCTGACTAACAACGTTTTTTTTTTCCTTTCTGTTCTGACTGGTTTGCTGTGGAGAGGTTGCGGTTTATATCACCTAGGCTACTCCATTTTTAATAATTGTGATAGAACAATTGTTCAGGTTTAACACCTCTGCAGTAGAGGGCTCCAGAAATTTTGACCATCTGCGGTTCTTTAACGCGCATCTAAATCTAAGCACACGGGCCTATAGAATTTTCGCCCATATTGAAAATGCGGCCGACGCGGTCGGGATTCGATCTCGTGACCATCGGGTTAGCAGTCGAGCGCCGTAACCACTAGACCACCGTGGCGAGTGCAAGTACTCCATTTCTATAAGCTCTGCAGCCAAAAAGTAAAGAAAAGTGGTTACCTAAAATCGAAACTGAAGAAGTAAAGAAAAAATACATATAGCAAGCTGAAACAAGTAAAAAAAAATAACATGGTAATGTACAGTTCGCTTGCAGAAGTTCACATTCCAATAAAGCCTTCACACGCACACGTTTTCTTCTTCATTGCGCCAAGGCAATGTACAAATAGGAGCAAAATAAAACTCAAGTACTGACCAATCTTCGCATAACACATGTGCACTGAAAAAAGACATAAATGAAAAAAAAATCAAAGCAAACTTAAAACGCGAGGCAAACGCTTAACGTCCCTGCTTCAGTCGTGAAGCCAACACGCGCCAAGTTTACCCGGCCGTTGCCCTTGTTAGGTCACTAATATATTTCTTTGCTTAAGTATAAACTGCACCCTCTTGGTTCCTATCAAGTGTTCTTCAAGTTAGCCTGCTCTACACTAGGAATAAATTTTCTAGGTTTTTATTATTATTTTCTTCCCTCTCTTCTTTACTCTGTCAATCCCGTTCCCCATCCCTACACAGAGTAGCATGCCAGTGGTATACTGACGCCGGGAAAAATCTGTTTTTCTAATAAAGAGCCTCTATCTCTCTCTCTAGGTTTGCAAACGAGCTGATGAATAGATATGACGAAGGGATCTGCAAACGATGTTTCTTAGGGTAGGTTATTCTTCTTGTCGCGGTAAGTAAATAACTGTGTGCAGAACTTTAGCAGTTTTTTCGAACTCGCATACACGATTTGGTCGTTCTGAAAGACAGGACGTGCAAACACGGACCCAAGAAGAAAGTCAAAGGAGTCAAGACAGCACAAATGCCAGCGTTTGTGGTGTCTTGACTTCCTTGACTTCCTTCCTTTGTCCGTGTTTGCACGCCCTGTCTTTTAGAATGAACACTTACCAATTAGCTCAGCTCCCTGTTATTCTAAACACATTTTAGTATTCTAAGCTTTAAATAGATGTCGGATTAATAGAAATAGGGTGTCTCAAACCAGGCCGGCATGTCTGAGGCATCTTGTCTTTGTATCTACACCTTCTATTGCACATTATGTTCCTATCTGTTGGGCACAACCTTTACATTGGATATCTTTATAAGGTGTATCCAAGTATTGGCTGTCAAAAACGCTTCTGCAATTTGGACGAAAGCTAACAATGGGGACACGGGCAGCAAGCCATAACGTCTCAGCTCAGCTGTTAAGATGTCTGAGGACAAGTGCCTGGACCTGTTAAGAATTCAGATACAGAGGAAACACGACAGGCGCTCAGTGCAGGGAAGGTTATTTCCCGTGAGAAACGAGTCTTCCAGAGAGAGCACTTAAAAGGGAAGCGAAGACGCGCTCTTTCTCTTGACTCTGTCTGTCTAGTGGTTTTAAAATTGTAGCCGCAGTGATAACCCCACAGCAGTATACTAAGATGGCACGATCGCCAAACCCGCAAGAGCACAAAAATGGTCGTAGGCTTTTGCGGTCTCCGTTGTCCCAGTGAGGTCACTGTGAACCAATAGCAAGCGCACTTATAAAGCAGTTTAAGTGGGCCCGGTTCGAACAATAGATCCGCTAGGCAGCAACAAGAATTTACAAAAAGCTTTGAAACCTTTAATGGACACCGCACTGTGACTGTGACTGCTACGCCTACTTTAGACACTTGTGCCATCGTAGCAGCGCTGTCATGCTTATCACCGACGAAACGAGATTAAACCCTCTAGAGAGAGTCAAGCGGTAAAAGGAAAAGCTTGCTCGAGTATCGATTCCTCTAACGCACTCCAGCTGGCATAGACGACACCTTGAAGAGAGAGTGTATAGACATCGAAGCATTACCTTGATGGAGTCTGTGTCACAACCTACTCTATGTCGTCTTTCTTTTGTTGTAGCTGTAGAAACCTCGGCATTGTGCTTCTCTTAAAGCTTCCGCCTTTTGTCCTGGACGGCATAGACACTTTGTTTTTGTGTGCTTTTCTTATAGCTTTTATCGCATTTCAGCCTTACTTTTCTCAGAGTGCTTACCCTGTGGTTTTCATTGATGGATCGGTTCGCCGCAAGTACACTCTAAGAAAAAAGAGAGTCAAAAGAGGGTCATGGAACCGTGACTCTCTTCGGGTGTCCATCTGACCCCTTTTGGAAGGTACAGGCAGAAAGAAAGAGTTCGCATTTGGGAAGGAGTCACTGGACCCTCCTGAAGCGCGTTTCGAATGGCTTCGGTATACGGAAGAGCCGCCGTATACGCCATACATATCGCATGCTCGCCCTTTGGCGCCGATGGCGCCTTGCTCGGCGACGCAGACGGGGTTGGCGCCGGGGTGGCGCGCCGCTCTCCTCTCTCAGTCGTCTCAGCGGCGTCAGCGGTCTCAGTCTCTCAGTCTCCTGGTCTGTTGGAATGCGTTGCGTGGATGCGTTGGTTGCGCGTCTTCGGTGGTATTGAGTACTGACGCCGGCTCCGTGCACGAAGTGACGCTTGGAGGGCGGTATATTCATGGAGCTGCGGACACCGACAACGGGCGCCAGTTAACGGTGAGTGTACTGCTTTCGTAGGTACTAATTTTACAGCTTTAGCTGGGCGTCTGCAGCAGCGCTGCGGAATCTGCCAGCCATTTCCAACAGTAGCCTGTATCCGCGGGGCTGTTGTGGATGCCCAACTAAAGCTGTCAATTAAAGAGTTGCCACCGTTATGCGCGTTGCTGTACAAGCTCCCATAAAGTGAGCGATGCAAACAATAATCGAGGGTCATTTCTTGCTGATCGCACGTCGTGTCTGCACTACTGAAGGTGCAAGATGTCGTTTTGAGATGCCCTTTAGTCTGCTTCATAATAAAATTTCCATCGACTTTGAGTGTGAGGCGTGCTTCCACGCGTGCACGGAACGTGAAAAAAAAAAGCCTGTGTACAAAACGCTCAGACGCACTATATGTAATGGTTTTTGTTGGCTTAAAGACGGTAGTTTGAGGTGCAGATATAGTACGGTGGCTTCCAGAATGTACGCGGTAGTCATTCAAGTTGGACACGCCTCGCCGGTAAAGTGAAAAAAGCTCTAGACTTTTGACGGCGCGCGTTGTTGCGGCCGCCGGCGTGCACTCTTTTCCCTCGTTTCTGTTTGCTGTTTTCGTGGTTTGCATACACTGCGATGACGTTGGGCGCTATAAGAGAATCGAGTGAGTGTACGTGATTGTGGGAGTTATGTGCGCTAATTCTAGCATATGACATGTCTGATCTCGACGTAGACGGCGTACGCACGCGCTGTGTGTCGTTCGGGCCCTAGTACTCGCATCTTTTTATCTGAGTATTTAAGGATGGGTTACGTTTGTAAAACGTGCGGTCAATAACCGCTCACGGCATGCCCCTGGCTGCCGGAGGATGTGCTTTGTTGTTTTGTTGTTAGCCTTTATTATGTCTGTGTGAACCACTTATTGTGTAGGTTTTGCAAACCTTTACTGCAATTTCATTTTCTCATCATAATATCACGTTCTGCTTTTCAGATACCGTTTTTCATGGTGCTCACGCTGGACAGGAGCGACAACCTAGCAAGCCACAAGTCTGATGCCTCAAGCCGTCACCACATTTTGATTTATTCTTAATCACAAGGAATAAATATGGAAACATGATGGCGATTTCTGCTGTTCATTTAGCTCAATATGACACTGTGCACGTCACAGTCACACATATATTCATAGAAGCATGTAAATGAGGAATACCCAAACTTCTTCATTGGAAATCACAGACCATCTTTTCGCGTTTTCTATATAACTTTGTTGGAAAATATGTGTTGTTTTGACGAGTTTTATTAAAATAATGCTAAAACTGAACTATTCTTTTTCTACAGTCGCTGGGCAGAACGGCAAGTATTATTGGACTTGTTTAAAATGAATACTCCACTATTTTCAACAGTAGTCGCGCAAAAGTAGAGCAAGGATCAAATGAGTAGCTTAAAATACTTGTGGAGTCGCTTGATGCTTCGGTGTGGGTCCCTTGACCCCCCTAGGAGCGTTACCGGCAAGAGTCGTCTGACTCCCTATGAGTGTTAACGTGATCCTCCCGATGAGAGTCTTTGCACTCTTCCTAGAGGGTCAGGGGACTCTCCTAGAGCGAGCCGACCCTGACCCACCAAGAGAGTCACCGTGACTATTTAAAGAGAGTCCTATACGTGGCAAGTCAGAACTCTCCGAAAAGAGTCACGCATACTCTTTTTTTTCTTAGAGTGTAGTTGCCAAACACTCCTTTTTTTTGTTGTCACTGTTTCTTCTCGGATGCTAGCTGACGTATCGACAAAAGGAGAACGTCGTGATAGCAAGAGATGTTATGTAAGCCTTTTTTTGGCAATGGTTGAGCTTCTATCACACAAGACGAAATTTTGGACGGATCACCTGTAGCATGCGACAAGATTCGTTGTCTCAACCTGGGAACGAGCAGAACAGTGATGTACGCCTCCACCCCCCCCCCCTTTTCTTTTGCGCACGGCTATATGCGCTCTCTCACTAGACGCTCACCAATTTAACCTAATATCCTCTGTTGGTTTCAGTGCCCCTCCCCCCCCCCCCCCCCCGAACAAGAAACGATGTCATTGATGAAGTCATCAGATCCCGTCACACATCACATGCCGCGATGGATGACGTCATGATGACGTTCCAATATGGCGTCACTGATGACGTAACGTTGTGAGATTTACATCTGAGTGTCATTTCATGTGCCTATTACTCATGTGACTGTTGGCTCAATTCGTACTCAATCAGCCTACGCAGAGAGCATTTTTTTTTAAATGGTGAAACACATCAGGCTTTCTCCTTAATAACATGTCCGACAAAAAGATTGTATGTCTCCAGCTCTTGCTTGTTATTCTAGTATAAGACAACCTCATTTCAGAATGCTGGCCGAGAATCTTTATACCGTTGTATTGATCTTGATGCTTCTATGTTTGTTGTGCTGTGGCAGAAACACTGTATGAAGCGAGAGACTCGCAAGTTTTTTTATCGTAGGCGGCCTCGCAATGCAGCGGGCCTTATCCCCGTTTGCCAGACGCCCGCCTTAGCTCTCTCGGAAATTGCCTCTGCGAAGTGTGAGACAGTGAAGAAAGCTTGCACTGCGGAAGAACTCAACCGGTGCCCAGTGAAAGCGGGTCAGGAAGCGGAAACTTCCGGGGAACACGTTTGCACCCGCCCCAAGTTCAATCTGTAGCCGGAAGCGAGTGCTTAGATTTGTGCTGGCGACGAGTCAGCTCTCCCTGATGCACGCATTGAAGTGTGCTGGGGCCTTTCGGAAAGCCCAGTTGCTTCTTGTGCGTTGGTTGGTTGCACACGTCAACTAACCGGCCACTAAACAGAGACGTCATGCGGCGCGCGACAACGGCGACGGAAGTGAGTTATTTTGTAACTGTCGTTTAATGCTTCGCGTTTAGCCGCCTTCTGACCCGTACGCGTAATCTCGGGTAACATATCTCGCCGGCGACAAATAGACTAAATGCCACGGAGGGAGAGAGAGGGAAGGTAGGAACAAGAGAGAAAGAGGAGAGGCAGGGATGATGGCCAGTCTAGAATAACTGGTACGCTACCCTAGATGGAGAGAGGGATGGGGCAGTTTGAGAGAGAGAGGTAGAGAGCAAGAGAGAGAGGGAAGGAGCATGCACGCACAATGTCACACTCCTCACAGTCTCAATACAGTTATTGGTCTATAACCACCGGTGCAAGTCTGGTGTCTTCAAGAATTTGAGCAACACCTTCGTAGCCTTCGTTCGCGATTACTTCTCAGGAGGACATCCTAAAGTGGCTACTGCCATTATCGGTCATTTGTCAAGGCGAGCTAGAGCGACCGTGGGTGATTTTCTCTGCACACTGTGGCGAGGTTAGTCGCAGAAGATGGGCTGTAATGTCTCCTCGCTACGACAGTTGTCACAAAGACAAGGGGGTTAATCAGAGAAGATCACCGGTTGGCTACTCCGTGCTTGTGAATGGGAAAGGGTGGTATTCATTTTATTCATTGATACTCTCAGCCCTCGTATAGGATCATATGTTAGATAGTGCAATGCAATTACATAATGCGCATAATGTACGTAAAGTGTCGTAACACCTCACACTTTACAACGAAATAAGATATTCATTTTAAATGCTGCTCAGAACACTTCGAAATTCACTGACATTTTTCTAAAAAATGTAGAATAAACATGAAGTCGCACATATCACTTGGCAGTGCAAATATTTATTTATTCGTAAAGTATGGTCAAAAAAGAGCACACGAAGACACCACAGCGTCATTTTGACTATGGCAGTGTACTATACGCAAAAACGTTGCAAATACAAGCTCACAATGTTTAGTTAAGGCCGGTGTCTCTAAAAAAGGCGCTACGCTTCTGTAGTGACTGGCGTTGAAGTTTGTGTAGGCCAGTGTCCTAGAAATTTGCTTTCTGTGAGTGGACGGTTGTCCAGCAGGCAAATAAGCAACGTTGGGGCATATTCGCATAAGGCCAAGATGGCTAATAATACTTTTACATGGGCGAGTTGGTACATACTTCGGACGAATGCAAAGCGATTTCGACGAAGACAGGAGACGCAGATAAACACAGACGAGCGCCGACTTACAACTGAGTGTATTTGCACTTCAACATGGCTTTTTAAGCGCCATACCTGGTTATAGCACCTAAGAATGACAAAGTAACAAGAAAGAAAACAAGTTGCTGTAGGCAAAAATAATCCCATGTTTAAAAGCTGGAAATGCTAGCGCCGATGCGCACTCATGCATCACTCGTGTTGACGACGCCGACGGTCACTGTTCGCCTATGATAAGTCATCTAAGGCTTACGCTTCAATAAAGGTTATTTGCGTTTTACACAGAACCGTTGTTGCTTTGCGAAACTTGATGAGAGTGGGTAATGCTCCTCCACTACAACTCTCGCGGCGTCGAAGGAGCAGACGCTGCATGATACGTCCTGCTAGAATCGAAATTTCCATAGACCAACCTTTGCTCAGAAGGACAGGAAACGTTTCAAGTGAAGAGAAATCCTTGAAAAGGAAAGGTCGCTGGAGACGACGTTCCGATAAGTTTACTTGTTTTCATCATGGGAGACTCCATCTTCCCCTGGACATCTTTATTTCTTTCTTTTTAGGGACATTACAGTGATAACAACGGCTAGCGCGATCGCTGGTCGTCGTGTTTAAGCCCACGGATAATGCACGGCCCACCATTTCTACGAGTATTTACGCGCGAAGTACTTCTCCTAGCGCTAGTACTCTCGTACCGTTTTTTTTTAATACAAATATTTCCAAATGAAAACGTTCACCTGCGAGGAGGAAGACAATGACCAATGCCAATGTTGCAGTCACTAGCTGCCAACGCACTGTCGCTTTCAGCCCGTACTCAAATATTGCCTTACCGGCGGATGAAAACAAACATCTCGCATTTGAAAAAAAAAAAATGATCTCATATGGAAGAGATAAGAGGTTTGGGAACGGAAATAAAAAACTAATAATATTTCGCTCCGTCGCCTTTCGTAGAGATAATTGAGAGCTCCGTTCATGCGCGTAAGCTCACGGCGCTAACGAGAACCGCATGCAAATGAAGATGTCCTGCTAACGAGCATTTGCGGCCTACGCTCCGCTGAAAATGATTGAAGCCAGTGAAGGAGATCTAAGTTCTCCATTGCGTCCACATCATTGTGATGTTAGATAGCGAAGTAATAAAGATGCGTTTGCTCAGTGAACAATGAGTATATTCACCCTTATCTCGTGTCGTGGAAAATGTGGTGACGTTTTGACGTCCATTGCTTGTTTTTAACACGAAAGTGTTTTATGCCGGGGTCCACCAAGTACATCCGTCACGGATATGACGTTGATAAAATGGACGCTAACGGGTGAGAAAGAAAAAAGCCAAGAAAAAGATACACCCGCTGGGAATCGAACCCACGACGTTGCGGCCACGACGGCAAGCGCCTGACGCGCTACCGACTAAGCTAACTCGAGAGATGGTAGACACGGCGCGAACGCGCCTCATATCTTTCACACATTCTCTTTCGCGGCGGGCGGAGCGGGACGGTGCCGCCGTCTGTGAGATGTGAAAAGAAGTAATGCTTCACGATCGACACTTACTAGCGCTTACTCCGAGATTGCATGCGATATCGGAGGTCATGGTAAAAGCGTCTCGATACCAGAGAGCTAGACTGGCCGCGCTGGCGTCGCCGAGGCACCCTTGACGCAGTTACGTTCTTTGCCTTTGGCTTCGTGTTAGCGTGCGTCGGCTCATCGGAGTAGTGCAGCTTTCACGTGCACCATCGGGATTTCTCCGCCGCCGACTGCTTCAATTGCGAGAGCACCGACTAACAAAACTGCTACAATATGCGTCGCAGAAAGGACGCGATTTCGACGGGCGAATGTCGTGCCTTGGTGGAGTGAGAGCAGCGCCTGCGAGACAGAGGCCAGCGGGACGCACGCGTTTGCGGCTCAGGCTACGAACCTCTACCTCCCTTGTTGCTGAAGCGCAGTGTGTGTTATGTATGCATGAGCACAGGCGTACGCTACCCATTACTAGAAAGCGCACGCCATGCCGTTTCTCTCCTTAATTGACGACGCTTTGAAGAAGTGCATACCGGGTACCAGTGTTGATTATGAGCTTGTTGATATCATCCTTACGCGGGGTTCACGATTCGCTGTGTCCAAATATATGTTCACACCGTCAGCTACCACAACGGTTTAATCACGATCATGGGCGTTAGTCGTCGCGATAGAGACATGCTGTCAACATGGGTGCATCCACATCAAACGGTGCTATAGCTGTCAAACACGAATAGACATTGTACAAGCTCTCATATATCACTACACAATAAGCACTACTTCTGTGAAGACACGTTTCACTTTCGTGTTATACCGATTCCTATGTCGGAGGGATCAGCCATGTTTTTTTTGTTTTGTTTTGTTTTTGTCGAGTCGGCAAGTTTGTAGCTTCTGATTCCATTTAGCCATAAATTATGTTTCGTGAAGAGTTCCCACGCATGGAAAAACTTACTTTGCACGCTACTGAAAACATAGTTTCCTAAAATTACCTGGAGGGAACTCTGGAGCTGCGATCGTTCATCCACCATGGGAATGATGGGTAGTACACAGATTTGCCTAGTCTTCGTGCCTGCGGGCTTCGAACGCATTTGTGGCCTTGTTTATTGTCGTATTTTGGGTTTTGTTTCGGATAAAAGAATGGACCGTTGCGTACTTCGTGAGCCGATTTGAATTGGTGAACCTAAAAGGTCAAGGTGGTGAACTGAAACTACTGAACATTTGCTGAACTTCATCTCGCGACAAAGTGGCTCCAAGCCACCCGGAGCCAAACGAAGCCGAAAGAACGAAGTTTAGCCAAATCCGTGTACTCCCCATCATTCCCATGCTGGCTGAAGCGCCATGCGTTGCAGCTCCCATAGACACTAGCGCCAGAGTTCCCTCTCGTGGATCCATAGGAAACTCTATGGCTGAAAACCAACAGACAGTGAAGCCAAAGGAGGTATGGAACTTTATTTGTAGTCATTGTGGTACTTGCGGGAAAACAAATGGGGACGAAGAAAGGTGTACACACGGACAAGCGCAATCCGTGTTTTAACTGTGTTTTAACTGTGATGTAGTAATTATGATGTAAATGTGAAGAAATTAAAGTGAATGAAAAGACAACTTGCAACCGGTTGGGACCGAACCCAGAACCTTCGGATAACGCGTCCGAAGCTCTACCAATTCAGCTACAACGGTGGTTGTCCTCCCGTACAATTTGTCGGGTATTTCTGTGCATGTAAACCTGGGAGAGTTAGCCAGCGCCGCACTCCAGGTTCATGAGACAGCATTGGAGACGCTGGTGAACGCTAGAGAAGATGAAAGACGCCATGCCGATAGCTCCCGAGAACTGGATTCCAGGGACGGCTGCTACCTGAAATAAAACGCAACGCCCACGCACCACTTAGACAACTGCCAATGGAGATCCTGCATGAATTGTTTTTTAGCAGCGAAACTGTTTAAGCTCGAGCTTGGTCCGTTGGTGTTGGCAAAAATCCGCCAAGCGATGACGTGACCATGCGTCGCCTAGCAATACGTCGGAGGAAGTAGAGTAGGAGGAGGAGAAGAGAAGTTGAGAGAAGGAGAGGAATAAATAAATAAAACAAAATAAAAATTATTCGCGAGGTGGGACTTGAACCCGGGTTCCCACGGTCCGATACCGAGCGTCGTCACCACTCGGCTATCCGAGCACGCCAGCAGAACAAGCGTTTATGGGAACCATGTGATTGCGTTGCTGGGGGCGAGAGAACTAGAAAAGAATAGAGAGAACGAGAAAGAAAGAGAGGGAGAAGTAGAGAGATAAAGAAACAGAGGGAAAGAACGACAAAGAAAAAGAAAAATTGGCAGAAAGAAAGAAAGAAAGAAAGAAAGAAAGAAAGAAAGAAAGAAAGAAAGAAAGAAAGAAAGAAAGAAAAACAAACACATAGAGAGAGAGCCTCAACTTGGCTTTCCCAAGCTTAACTGCCCCGCTCTATGCTCATGTGGCTATAATCTAGCCTTAACTGGTTATCTCACGGCTAGGCTTCTCTGGTATGCTAAGGAAGGCAGCCCGGCTGCGCTGTTCCTTCAGGCTTGGCACCACCAATGCGAAGCTGCCCTATTTTTAGAGCGCCGCTTTTAGGCGGTCGTTCCTGCGTTGAGCGGCATCGGCGGCATCGTAACCGGCAGAGCGAACGAGGACGAAAGAGAGTGAACGCGGAGCGCAGCGGAGGATGAAATACGGCGATAGCGAAGAGATCGCGAGGAGGAGGGGACGACAGTGGCGAGACCACAGGTTCCGCGGCGGCCACCCGCGGCGCCACAGTAGTGCGCGCCGTCGGGCGATCGCCGAGGACGTCATCACTAAGGTATGCGGCGAGGGCGTCCACCGATACCCCCCCCCCCCATATATGGAAAAAAATTACACCATCTCCCGCTCAAGGGAACCATGAGAGGATGCAAAGCAGTATTGGGGGTGCACACCAAGTTTCCGTTACTTCCACTCGGCGTTTCCGTTAGTGTGTGAGGTTTGTATTTAGTGTTTGTGTTATCATGACGTTGTTTTTGTGCGTTGCTTTCCGTTAGCGCCGAGTGAACGAGTGGCGCCGACGTTGACGTCACAACTCGTCTGAACGGCAGCGAAGCGACAGGGCTGGGCAAAGATACTTTGAAATTGTATCGCGATACGATACAAGATACTCAGGCAAGAAGTATTGGAGATACAGATACAAGATACTGCCGCAATAATTGTATCCGATACGGTACTTGGCAATTGTATCTTAAGATACGTCGATACATTCTCAAATTAATTATTATAGATCCATACAATGTAGCAGCAAACGCCTATGCACGAAGATGTCTCCTTGAAAATTTCTGAACTGTGACCTATTTAGTTTCACTTGCATGAAATGTCTGTTAGTATCTCAAAAGTTTTGCCCTTCTTGCTCAAAGTACATTAGTTTCCTTCCAAAACAACTTATTGGGGCTTGTTTTAGCTTCTTCACAGGACAACTCTTCATACACTTCGCTAACAGCGCTTCTTGCTTGTCATTTTTGTAATTGATGGGAGTCGCTGCTCAGCTTGCCGACAAGCTAGCTGGTTGCCATATAATCACAATAACGTCAATAGGAAGCCTTCGCACGACGGCGCAAATACCGGTGGGGACTTTTACCTTGTCCGTAAAAGACAGTTTGCACAATACCGTATATCCGGTCAGGTGTACAGCAGCAACAACGCTAATAGCGACTTTTTTTCTTTCTGAGAGAAGAGGGGGGGGGGGGGGCGGTGGCACGGGGATCGCATGGTGTATACGGGTGTATATGGTGTATACGGGCCGTTCGCTAGTGGCCCGTCCTGCACGCAGGACCGTCCCCGTTCCTTCTAAAAAGACAGGGCGTGCAAACGAGGACACAAGAAAGAAGGCGTTTGTGGTGTCCTGACTTCTTTCTTGTGTCCTTGTTTGCACGCCCTGTCTTTTTAGAATGAATACTTGCCAACTAGCTCAGCTCTCTGTTATTCAAAGCGTCCCCGTTCCATTTGTTTTTATTTTCTAAATAAGTATGTTGGTGACATGACTGCTCTCAAGCATTTCTTTCGTGAGGAACATGTGGTCACCATGTGCTGAAACATAACCGTGGAACAGAAACTCTATATTTCAATCCGCGTCCAGATTTCACTCGTTATGTGCATCCGTATCGTTGTTTCTCGAATCCGGACTCCAAATCCCCTTCAGAAATGACCTATAGGTGAGGTATGTGAAAGGCTTCCTTTCAAATGGCAACGTCATTTTGTTCACGCTCTCTCCGACCCCACCATCTTCACTGTCCCGGCCCTTGGAGCTAAATTTCGCGACTGCGCCCCGCCGGCTATAAGCTGAGTTTGAGACCCCTGTTGCATACGTAGATGACGTAAAACTGCAATGAATTTCCATGTTCTACTTAGCTGCTGGCGTAAGGGATTCTTGGTTGATATACTCACTAACGTGCAATCTTTTAGCAATTTTTCTTGAACGAGAGAACATGTGCAACACAGAAATGTCTCAGACGTGTTGTATAGCTGCACAAAGCATCGCAGGACACCGCCGCTATTCGCGCTATTGCCGCTTATAGCTCCCATTACGTAGCGATTAGTAATAAGAAAAATATTTAAGAAGGCCTAAAACAGGAAAACAAATATAAGTAAAATATAGAGGTGGTTGTGTATCAAACATTCACACTGAATGAGTACAGAAACACGATACAGGCGGCGCCCTTAACAGCTATGATCATGAAGTATCGTCAACTTACCTGTTGAGACCAGGCCCGTAGCCAGGAAATTTTTTTCGGGGGGAAGGGGGGGGGACACTTGCTGAAAACCTTGACTATTTGAGAAAAACACCTATTTTCATTATTTATTTTCGGTAACACCACCTACGTCACCAAAATTTCGGGGAGGGGAGGTTACCGGCCCCTAGCCCCCCCCCCCCCCCCCCTCCCCCCGGATAAGGGCCTGGTTAAGACAATAGAACATTCAGTGCCTATGGAAAATTGCCTGAAACGGCTCGTTGGGACGCTCATGTGTAAAACGGAGCATTCAGTAAAACAACGTTTCTTGAATTCCCTTCCTAACATCTTTAAGATGGCTCCTAATGATTTTCATTATTATAATGGAAACTCAATTTTGCTCAAGAAGGATCCGTTGATGGGCGAGTTGGTACATGTCTTGAAATATACTGAGTATGTGCAGCGCAATGGTACGAAGACAAGAGAAGACACACAAACGACATAGACAGCGCCAGTCTATGTCGTTTGTGTGTCTTCTCTTGTCTTCGTACCATTGCGCTGCACATACTCAGTATATTTCAATTTTGCTATTTTCTTAAGCGGTAAGCAGAATATTTTGTACTGTATACTCAAGGCACGCCCACATAATAATATATTTGTTTTTCAAAATCGCCTTGGCAACGTGTAAATATGTGAACTGTAGTAGAAAAGCAGACAGTTAGAAGAATAAAGCAGCAATCTTTTTTTCGGAGCGCGTTAGAAAAGAGATACTGCAGTGACCAGACCGGAAAAACAGCGCAGAGACCAAGGTAATGTATGTGATGCAAAATGACAGCTAAGAAAGCACTTGTGCTGATAATCAAATTACGATTTCATAATTTTTTTAAATGCGAAGCATTTCTTAGCGAACCTCTGGCACTTTGAGCGTTTCTATCTACGTATCTATCTATCTATCTATCTATCTAGCCGCCTACGTCTGGGTGCTCTCATGATCGCCTCCTTAATTTGGTGGAGACCAAAATTTGCATGGGAGGGTAAGAGGATTTGACGAATATGACTGCCGGGTCATGACATAAATAACGTTAAAATCCTGTCGCGTACATCGTCAAACCCGTTCCACTAGACACGTGTGGCACATACCCGTTTACCACGGGCCGCGGTGTACGGGTATGCGCCACAGGTGATTGACAGTTTATGTCTACCCAGGAACGGCGAAAACAGACGTTGGTAACTTAAACGCTAGAGCGTTAAGGAAAACCAACATCGGCAGCGTTGACTCAACGAATGGAAATAATGAACATTAGGATCCCAGCAGGAATCGAACCCAAGCATTCTGCATGGCAATCAGGTATTCTACCACTGAGCCACGCCAGGTCTATAAATTGGTTTGCAAAAAACAGCCTACGCAGGCGTAATAGTGGTGCAACGTCACTTGTGGTTGTGGTGCTGGCTATCTAATTTTACAAGAAAGCAATAAACACTACATGATACTCCTACGATGTGTACTCCTACGATACGGGCATCATATCAGATTGACGTCTGTAGTTCCAGTGTTGGCTCCGCTTTTATAGCAGTCTAATAAACATTACGTTTGTATTCCTATGATTCAGCAAGCTATATTGAAGCATTGCTTGACCCCGGAGGAATACAATAACGAAAGTTACATATGATACCCACATCACCACATCGTAAAGTGCACTTCGTCCACCAGAACGACAAAGTGTCCTCTTCATTTCTTAAGAGGCTGGGCGATGGCCTCATGCTGACCGAGGATGATGTCCGATTGATTGACAGCCATTTGTAGACTAGGCTACGTAGGCCACATAGGCCCAGGTAGTCTACGAATAAGACAAACACCATCCACTAATGTTGGTCTATGTAGCACTATCCAGGCCTACGAGCCTCGACGGACTATGCCTCACCAACGCGAAAGGTGGCTTCAGGTTCCGACATGTCGCCGTCTCTGTCGACCGACAATTTGTCGACGAAATGACCTAGGCATGCACGACTTCCAACAGCTCTACTATACCACATACTTCAATACACATGGACCCCTCTTCACCACGATCACAACCGGATCCTATAACAAGTCATGACCAGCTGCCGGTGCTCACTGATCACGGTGTTGATGCCCTTGTTCAAGAACTGTCAAGAACTTCTTGCACACATGCACACGGGTTCGTGAAACGCGCGCGCGTTCTCGGGACACGTATAAGTACTACATATCAGCTTACCACTTCTGGTGTTGGTAATACCCACGTTGTCATTGGCAGCGTTACCCAACCGTAATCAACTGCTTATATAACACATATGCAGCTCTTCAACATATATATGTGTGCGTATAAAATATGTACAAATCTTTAGCGTCATTTTGTAACGTGTCGCTGAGTAAAAAAAGTTACGCCACAGTCACCTACCCGCCGCATGCTTCGCATAACATCGACTCCCACGGTACGTGGGATCTGCCGAATTTTTTTTAATAAATGTAGATGGAAGTGAAAAATACGGTACGCCAAGATATAAGCTGATAGGTAAACGCTTGATCTATTAGATTTAGATATTAGATAACAACTTTAGCACCTATGGTGCTAAAGTTGTTATAGTCTTATTTGCATATACGTTAATGCATTGCATGCAAGTCAAACTTACATCCACGAGATCCTTCAAATCGCTAATATGTAAAAACCACGCGACGCAAAGCAACCCCATTCTTGCACACATAACATTTCGTTACGGAGCAAGACGGAAGAGAATCTACCTTACCGACACTGTAACATCAGAATTTGCGCGATAGACGCCACACGCAGTGGAGTACGCGCGCAGGATAGTGGCTAAGAGCAAGTGTTCCGGCATTGGCGCAACTAAAAAGAAAAGAAATCGAGAAAACAAAAGGTACGTGGGCTGGGCATAGACGTCCGCGTGCTTGTCTTCCTGATCTTCTAACCTCGCTGGACGACTCTGGCGTAAAAATAAAATAATCTCGCTGCCCTTAGACTTATTCAGATCTCTTAGTGGCACCAGTACCAGCTTGAGAAGCGGAGTTTGGACAGCGATTATTGTTTCGCACGGCTGTGTTGCGATAGAAGTATCTTGTATCTTAAGATACACGACACATTATCGAATGTATCGCAAATACAGATACAGATACTCGTCTTTCGAGACGTATCGCGATGAGGATACAAGATACCCAGAGTGTATCTAAGATAGTATCTAAGATACACGTATCTTCGATACTGCCCAGCACTGCGAAGCGAGAATGACGGAAGCCGACCGAGCGCACGCGCTTATATACGCATGAAATGGAGGAGGGGGAGGAGAGAGTGGGTTACAGGCTGTATTTGGCTGCGGCGCGGCTGCATCACGTGGGAGGAGAGGCTGCGCCGCGGCTGCAGCGCGGCGGAGGAGAGGAGAGAAGGCGACCGATCCCATGCGTAAAGGAGGAGAGTGAGAGAGAGTAGGCGCATGCGCAGTGGAGCGCGGACGCCGCCACCGACGACGGACAGGCCCCTAGCAAAAGTTGCTTCGCATCTAATAAGGCGCTGCATGAACGGAGTCCTGCCTGCGGCGGCTGTTGTGGAACGCGCGTTCCGCGGTCTCCCGCCTAGCGAGGCAGTCGCGCTACGCTCAGTGTGCGGCGGTTGATGTGAAATGGGCTGCACGAAATTGTCCGCGCCAGTCACGCTACTCGTGGTGTTCTCTTCTTAATGTAAACGGTGTATATATTTACAAAATAGTCTCAGTCAGTTCTTTCTGAACAATAAGCGGCGAAACTGGTACAAGTGCGTCGTCTGCCACTGCTAAACACGTAAACAGCTGCGCTCAGAGTTCGCATTAGGCAGTATCGTAATCGTCGGTGAATGTTTTTTTTTTCAAGAAGTACTATGACCAATTTCTCGTGAGAAACGCATCACGTCGCTACAAATGCGGCCGCTAAAGGTAATGTTGTCTCCGATGTAAGTGCTCGAGTCAAAATTACGTCGATGTGACTCGAACTGCAGATGCTGGAAACGAAAGTACGTGCGTTACTTAGCCATGAATTTTCGCGTTGTAATCCGTTAGTACTGTACCTTTACGTTGTGGCCGATTCACGTTGATGCATAAAATGATGTGTTTGGAACAAATTGCTAAAGATTTAGAGTACCGTAGTGTACTCTGCTATGCGAAAGCTGTACGCTGTGCTAACATCTTCGGCGATTATCAATACAAGTCCAGACAGAAGATCACCTAAATTCTCGGTTAGAGAGAGGGAAAAATAGTAATAATAATAATAATAATATCTGGGGTTTAACGTCCCAAAACCACCATATGATTATGAAAGACGCCGTAGTGGAGGGCTCCGGAAATTTCGATCACCTGGGGTTCTTTAACGTGCACCTAAATCTGAGTACACGGGCCTCAAACATTTTCACCTCCATCGAAAATGCAGCCGCCGCGGCCGGGAGGGAAAAAATAGTAGAGGAGGAAAGACAGAGAGGTTGACCAGTTTAGGAAAACCGGTTTGCTACCCTACACATAGAAACAGGGTGGGGTAGCTTTAAAGATGGAGAGGAAAGAGAGAGAGAAAGAGAGTACATGTCACAGCACACACACAGTCACAGTCCGTCACTCTTGCGTGGTACGCGACATTACAGTCACAGCCGCGTGTCCAAGTGCGTTTCTCTTAAAAAACTCAGAAGTGCCTTCGGCGCCTTCAGCTGCGATGTTTTCCGTCAACGACATGCAAGAAAAGTCACAGTTTCGCCGCAAGGGCGAAGCAATGAATGCGATAGCAAGAAACTAATACTATACAAAGTGAGGCTCGCCAATGGATACTCTCAGTTTGAACGGCGCTCCTGTTGCAAAGGCGGCCGAAGCAGCCAAGGAAACTAGCGTGCTTCAAGTGTCGAGCTGTCACACTTGATAGTTCGCGTTCATCTACCGTTTGTTCGTTTAGCGGCGTCGCTTGAGCTCGGGTGACTTTCGTACGCTCCGTAACATGAGCGCGGACATCACTGTGAAAGCTTGAAACATCTCTCTTCCCCTCACCACGAGAAAACCACGCGAGCAGACAGCGGAACGGCAAGGTTCTCCCTGCGCAAATATAAGAAGAAGCGAGCGAGCTCGCCGACGCTCTCCTCGCACCATCTCGCTGGTAATGAAGAAACGCTTATAAGCGCCTGCCGTCTCTGAGTCCTGCCATCGGTACCGGGTGTCTATATAACGCTCGCCGTTAGCTACCTGAAGGATCTGCGCTTTCTGGTGTAGTGGTTAGCGCCACGCGCTGCGGAACGTAGGTCGCTGGTTCGACTCTGCGCTTCGGAAGCATTTTTCTGAATTCTTTTTCTTTGGGACTTTGATATATATATACATACTTATACATATACGGTGAATGACGGCGACGGCAAAATCCAGGCGAGACTGTCCATATAATTGCTATCGCAATGTTAGTTTCAACAGACTTTTGTGTATTGTCAAGGTGCGCTAGAACGGACGCCACTGACTGTCTCTGAACATTATATACCGGACAGTCGCACAGGATGTGGTGCAGCGTCTCCTCGCGACGACGGGCATCGCTAAGAGCGTTTTCGGCCATTCCAGTGCAAAAGGAACATGATTTCGTAAATGCCACCCCAAGCCATACGTGATAAAGCAGCGTGGCCTCTCTTCGGGGGAGTCCAGTTGGCATACAGAGAAGCATCAAAGAGGATAGGTGGCGTTGACGATTGGTCCGGTTTAGTAACATGCATCAAGGCACCCTAGTTAGGTTGGTTTGCCTGCTTGGTGGGCACCATAGAGCAAGCCTGACCTCCTATGCAAGCCCTCGAAGACTGATGGCAGCGTCAGCTATAGACATTGAAAGTGTATCATCACAATGTTGTCACAATAGGCTACAATTACGCGGGACCATCCAGCCCGAACCAGTTTGACTGCACGTCTAGTTAGGGTTAAAATGGTAGAAGGATTTAATTGTGGAGGGCACAAGTATATCGTGATGTTTGGCAAACATGGTTTGCCCCCTTTATTCTAACGCACCAAAACACGCACCTACAGTTGACAACAGATGAAAGCACGTATGTTTTGTTCGCAAACGATAGTGTGCAAGGATCAGTTTTTAAGAAGACATTGCTGCTGCTGCAGGAAAAATCCACGCAGAATCTTCTGTGGGATTTGTCCCAGTGATGCATGAGCGTACAGTTTTAAGGCGAAATACTTAGATGCCTCATTAGACCGGAAACTTGACCATCGGCGGCGGCGGCGGCGGCGTTCCGCGTCGGCGGCGTCAACACGTGCGATGCAAAAAAAAAATCATCACCACGTGATGACGTCGCCATGTGAGGTGGTCATGATGTCACAAATCGCCAGAATTTGTGACGTCACATGATGGCGTCGTCACATGACATTGTCGCTTGGCCAAATGAGGGCCGATCACGGAGGCAGCGCAAAATAAGACGAGGCGCAGAAAGCCCGCAATGTCTCCTATCCTGGAGGCAGTGCGAGGCCACTTTAGGTGGAGAAATCTTTAGGAAAGGGGCGTGGGGGGAGCATTACATCGACTGTGAACATCGACTGTTAGATCGACCTCTTGAATCCCGGCTATGGAGCACTGTCCAAAATGTTGGACAACTCGTTGTCGTCTGCTCCTAACCCTGCATCCAAAACGTTTTTTTTTTGTTTTTTCAACGTCTACTAGCGCCCTCTGTCAAGTGTGGGCAATATCAATGCAGCGGCGCGCCTGGAATAGTAGTCCAAAGTGGCAGCGTTCAGCAGTGGCGTGTTCTACGGCCGCACTCGTCAAAGTACGTACTATTTCAAATATTTGGCTTCCATTTCTAAAGTTTTTTTTTGCTTGCTTATAATATTTAAGTACCTTATCATTTTTAAGTACCCTTTAAGTACGTTATTTTCGCCGTGGTATTTGGTCCTGATGTCCAATACATTGGACATTGCACCACATACAAACGCCAACCTTTACTCAACTAAGATTTAACACTTTTTGCCTACGTGGTCTATTCGAGCTATACTGAACTTTCTGAAAAAATTCGTGCACCTTACTTTAGCCGGGACTCCGTGAGTTTTTATTGTATGAAACTCTATGGATGCTGGTGATGATGATGATAATCATGATGTCCGTTGCCTCTTCACTTTGAAGCGGGAGAAGCCGGATCGGGCAAAAGGAAAAGAATAGAGGAGGGGGAGATTAGGCTTAGAATTCCTGGAAACATAGTTGTCAGGTAGCATCGGCAATGCGTTTTATTGCGATAGCAATCGATTGTATGGACACTCGCGGTGGAATTTTTGCCGTCGCCGTGAGTGTGAGAGCTGCACCGTCACCCCAGGAAGTGCAACCCAAATAGTACCGGTTTGCGACGTCATTTTGCCTCACAAGGTGCGCAGCTGGTCGTGTATACTTTGTGTTGGGCGTAACACGGTACTCAGTACAAACTTTCGTGTGGTTTATAGAATGTTTAAATCAAGGCACTGCCGATCTTCCCTCTGACACATGCCTGAAGTTTGCAGCACAAGCGGCTAACAAATGTAGGACAATGTAAAATAAATGGCAATACCAAAGCAAATTTTTTTACGATGTACACACAAGGAGGTTTAAAAAGAATTTTTGGAGTGGAAATTACTGCTCAAAACTGAAGCCGGGGCCCCGCCATCTTATGAGGGGCACGACAAAACGTTAGCTTGAAGCGAAGTATAAGGAGCGTTGTACTCACACGCCGTGCGAATATAATATGGGAAATATTTCCGGGCAGGTACTGCTCAACATATATCTTTGTATTAGTGTTAGACACAACCGAATATATCGAACAGACAATTACGCCAAGGAAAGCATGGAAGACTTCAATTGTTGTATTTAACGGTAGTGTAACAATTGTGATGTAATTCGAAATGAATTGAAGTTGACAAAAAAACACCCTTTCCGTCGGTGGGATCTGGATCTACAACCTGGACCCAAAACCAAGGTTTAGGATTCCGATCCCAACAACAAAAGGAGTGATTCTTCGGCCACTTCCATTCCTTTCACTTCACGTCACAATTAGTACACTACAGATAAATACAGCAATTAATGTCATCTATCTTTCACTGGCCTAATTGCCTGTTCGATTCATTAGTTTTGCGTAAAATATAAACGAGCCCCTCGGTTAAAAAATCTTCTTGTTGGTGCTAGTGGTTTCTCTGAGAAGCCTCGTTGTCCTGGTTAATTTTATTTGAGATTAAAGTCCTCGATATATGCTCTTCACCAGAGGAAGACAGAATGAGAAAATAAAGCAAATAAAAGGTAAGGTGCTTTACTGTGCTCCGCCTCGTTGCCTAACCGGCAGCGGGGCAGATGGATGCGGGTAGAAAAATAAACCACACCATAGACACAAGAAAGAAAAGATATGTGAGACTGCTTTCCTACCTTTCACGAGAAAAAGGAACAAAGAAAGCTAAGAGCTCACTAGAAGGTGTCTCCATTAATGGAACCTACGCGAACTTCATGCAAATGAGGTCATTTGGTAAGTGGGCAGTATCTATTTCCAGTGTGTCGCGATTAAACGGAGCGGAATGAAGTGGAACCTTGTTTCACTCCATCACTTCGCCACCTTGCCTGTGACGAAGTTAATTCTACAGCGGACACGCTTTCATGAGTGGGGAAATTACCGCCTGTACCACGCCGGCCCTATTATGTGTATGTCCTGGGGGCACTTGGAACGAAGCAAATGATCTCTGGTCTCTTTTTATCCTTTATGCTTCATTTATTCCTTACCTGTTCTTTAGGCCCTTATCTAAATTTTTTTTGCAACGCACGCAATTATTGGCACTCATTCCACGTCCAATATTCGAAAATTTCGAATAACGAATCGAATAGCGTTCTATTGGATTCGGTAATCGAATCGAATAGCGCACATTAGAAATGCCGAATACATTTGAGTAGCCTTCGAATCATCAGACACGACGAAAAATGCTCGAAGAAATGGGACTTGGGGACAGCGAGAGGTAACCCTTCTTGTTTTCATTATTGAATTACACAGATGCATGCAGCCCATGTACTTACGGCACTACCGATGCCATATTGATCACAGGATGAAGGCGTTTGACTTAAAGGGGTACTGACACAAAAATTTTGGCCTCGCGTTTTTTTTTGCTGCAGTGTGTTGCTGGGGCCCTGTTAGTCATAACACGGCACATCGTTTGCTGCAGCGCGCGACAGATAATTAATTACAGGCTCCTCATTACCGACCAGTGTCAGTTTCGGTTTCAAAAACGACAAGCCTCCGGGTGCAACTATCACCACCTAGCGGCTGCAGCGCTCGATCACGTCAGCACACAGAAGTGTGACGCACTTCCGCGCTGTTCGCGTCGTCTCCTCGCATTCGCACGCTTGCCGCACGTGCTGCGCGATGACGTCGCCATCATCGTCCTCGTTGTCGTCGTCCTCCTCATCGTCGTCTGTTGGCGACGATTTCCTTGAGACACCAACAGCGCAGCGGCGAGCGCGTCAAAACAAAAATGGCGGCTACGACGTCATCACAACTTGTTGTACCGGCTACAACGGTAACGTAGGGGAAGTAGGGGGGTCACCTCGGGTCACCTCCGAGGGTGTCAATGCAATAGGTGCGCCCTATAATGCTGGATCGCGCACGCGAACTTCAATATTCATATAAAATACCTTCCAAGCTTTATTCACTGTCGACATTTCGCAGATGGTACACGCACGTACACGGAAATCGATCCAGCAGGCTATCTCGGCCGCGAAATTTTGTGTCAGTACCCCTTTAAACTCCAGTGTCGCCGAAGCAACAGTGTCAGATATCAACTATCTTTGCTATGAAGTTACATGATGATGTTCACTCATGAAAATGCCTTAATACTTAAGTATCAGTTTTATTTAAAAGCTGTTGACAAAGTACCGCCTTGAATAGACCTACTGTAGTCACTGCTGTATTTCAGCCTGCAGTTACAAAATATTTCGAAGGCTCTAGTTGATGCTTAGTTTAAATAATTGTAGTATTTTTTGTCGTTTAGAAAAAATCGTAATGTTCCTTTGTTAAAGCTTGTGAATATTTGTTTCAAATAAAATGTGGAATCCCTGGGATGCTTTGAAAATTGTCACATTACCAGTCTAGGCTTGCTTTGAATATCGTTGCATCGTTGCTTGCTTTACTGATTGAAAACCATTCGAAGAGTATTCAATTCGTATTCGATTCGACGTCAACACTATTCGATTCGTATTCGATGATTCGGTTCTGAAACTCACTGCTCGCACTCCCCTAGTTATTTGTCATGCTGCTGTAGTTATTTGTGAGGTTCGGCTGGCGGGCTCGCCGTTGTGCAAAAACTGCTAATAAATGCACTTGTATTCGTTACGGTACGGTGTGAACTGCGTCCGTTTGTTCCATGAGCGGCTGTTTAGAGCCCACAAGCTACTCGTTCGAGACATGCATCCACACTGCACTGTACTAGCAACCGCTCTCCCTCTGTACATATACCGTATTGCCCTTTCTTGTAAGCCTACGCAAAGACCCAGGGTATCGACGAAGTTTGACTACATGCATAATTTTTTACCTTTGCAAAGGCCATATCCAAAACCAATAAATATTTTAGTACTATGCTCGCATCGAAAGTTGCTTATTTAATACTGAATTTCAGCTAAAAATTGCTACCCGGGGCTCATTCGAACTACAGCACGTTCCCGTTCCGTGGTCGACTTTGTACCGGCGCAGCGGTCATAAATTTCCGACCACCTCTGACCATCGCGAATATTGGCCAGATAACTTGAGTCATTGCGTTGGCACTGAACGGACTATTCGATTCGGTACTCGAATCGAATAGTCCATAATAGAAATACCGAATACTTTTGGGATAATAACCAACCATGAAAAAACCGCTAAGGAACGAAAGGTTTGAACAGAGACGGGTATTGTTTCCCGTTTTAATCACTGAATCACCAAGATGCATGCAGCCCAAGGTTTATGGAACTGCCGACGAAACATTTATCACGTTTTTGCTTAAAACTCCAGCTTAGCCGAAGCGACAAATTCATCAATCCACTATCTTCATCATGACATTCATGATGATGTTTACTCTTGAATAATTTTTATTAATTATATATCAGTTTATTTAAAAGCGGTTGACAATGTGTCACCTTGGATACTGAAGTTACTGCTGTAATTGAACCTGCAGTTACAAAATACTTCTAAGAGACTATAGTTGCTGCTGTATGCGAGCTTGCCTCACTTTAAATAATTGGGGTATTTTCTTTATTATGTAAATATGTTTCTTTGTTAAAGGTTGCGAGTACTTGCTCCAAATAAAATGTTGTGGAATTCTCGGGTTGTTCCGAAAACGGTTACGTTACCATTCTGGGGCTGCTTTGGAAATGGCTGCCTTACTATTCAAAAACTATTCGAGTAGTATTCGAGTAGTATTCCTATTCGATTCGTATTTGATTCGGTTCGAAAATTTACGATTCGCACACCCCTAGATTTAACTCACTTCTCTGGTACCGACAAAGCGTGCTGGAAGCCACACAGGGAGGGATGGCACGGAGGAAAGAAGTTACGCCAGCGCCCTTCATGACCTTGAGCGCGCGTGACGAAACGCGATCGCTCTCTCCCGTTGTGATTCCTGGGCGCGCTACTGTGACTACTGTGTAATGTGAGCAGATTATGGAACGCGGCGCCACCCTGTGGGAAGAAGCGCGTCTGATCCAAACGCCGCTCTTTATTTATGTCAACTATTGGACAGTAGCATGCGCTGTTGTGTGACGCCAAACAGCAGGCGCCGGCGGCTCGGAATATAGTGAGCACAAGTCTCTGTATGAAAAGACGGCGTCTGAGAAAATGGTAATTTCGCGCTCCGCTTCTAAACTCTCCTTGTCGTGCATGACTGCAAGATTTGGCTGAGCTGTTCATAGCAGTGTCTCCTTTCCGCATTTTGTGTCTTTTCACCAAACCCGAAGGGTGGTCCATGGCGTCTTTAAGACTGTTAGTCAGAGGGTTGTTTAAGCTTCGCACAACCAGCGTCGCTCGCACGCCGCCTAGCATTTTAGGGTAATGAAATGACGCTCAATAAATTTTATTTCAACACTCTGCGGTAAGTTTATGTAGAAGCATAGAGGCTGCTTCTCATTTATTTCTCGGAAACACCGTTACTGTTCTGCCACTTGTCGCATCATATTTATGACAGGTCATTATTATGACTACTCGCCTCCCCCTTCCTTATGCAATGCCTTGTAAAGGACGCTTAAGGATAAACTAGATGATGATGATGTTTCGGATACTTTGTTAAATAACCTGCAGAAGATATGTTAATAGCCTATTACAATTTATGTCCAATAGTTACGCACTGAAATCAGCTACTTCGAAAGCTTATGAACAACACATAACCTAACCTAAGCGTGCCAACACCTTTAGTAAACGCACAGTATGCGGACACTTCTTATAGTTATATAGGTCCTAGTTTACCGTGAGTCAGTAAGTGGTTCCCACTGGGTGTAAAGTTACACGCCGTTGGCGACGTTTGAAGCAAGACAGACTCCAGCCTGCGGTAATACACGCGCGTGCTACGGTATACGAGACCTATCTGGTTAACGAAAGCGGCTGAGTGTTAGGACCCTCATACCATGTTATAGCCAAGTGGGCAATTTGTTAAGACCGCTAAATTGTTATATAGTTCTACAGCGACAAGTCCCTGTTGTATAGTTCTCCAAGACAAGCGGCCGTCATCGCCATTAACTCATAATGCAATGTTTTGACTAGCGTATCTGGCCATTATGACGGACGAGTAGAAGTTAAGCTATATAGTTCTACAGCGACAAGTCCCTGTTGTATAGTTCTCCAAGACAAGCGGCCGTCATCGCCATTAACTCATAATGCAATGTTTTGACTAGCGTATCTGGCCATTATGACGGACGAGTAGAAGTTAAGCTCTTTGCACTGCAATCCCTCGTCCATGTTTGTTGTTATTTATATTACCGCACTTAACAATATATGCCAGACATTTTAAGAAAAAGATTTCACGCGTATGTATGCTTTTACTTAGAAAGATGAAATTTAGTAGGAAAAGATTCGAGGTTCCTTTCTGCCCAATCGTTAGTAATAATAACATCTGGGGTTTAACGTCCCAAAACCACCATATGATTATGACAGACGCCGTAGTGGAGGGCTCCGGAAATTTCGACCACCTGGGCTTCTTTAAGTACACAGGCCTCAAACATTTTCGCCTCCATCGAAAATGCAGCCGCCGTGGCCGGGATTCGATCCCGCGACCTTCGGGTCAACAGTTGAGCGCCATAACCACAAGACCACCGTGGCGGGGCTCTGCCCAATAGTTGAAAAACTTGAGTCAGTAATGCTTTATTATTACTATTAATAATCATGCTCATTTAATTCATATTGTAAGCGTTATCCAAACTCACAAGTACAACTTATCAAACAGACGATATAAAAAATACAAGAAAAAAAAAAGTGACTTTATTCTGTCCATATTTCCATTTGCTTCCACGATACTTTCATAGCGTCCGCTCCAAAATACCAGATACGAAAGAGTTCATTGCCTTTTTGCACGCGCAAGAAAAAAAAAAAGACCGGTGAGTCGAAGTGAACTAAAGTCACGACAACAAAAATCTCCAGTGCAAGACGCCCATATGAACAAACGGTGGAATGCTCGACTGTATACTGTTTGACTATTTCGTGGTGAAGTTCCATTCCAGCTTTGGAGTGAACTTCTCAAATGAGCGTACGCAGGCACCAGTCGAAAATGTGACATGTATCAAAAGGAGGGGGGGGGGGCGCATGGTATGTGTCGTTGTTCATGGTTCACAACCAAGTAGAAAAGCGGTGGTGGCAGTATCAAATTTTTGATTCTCCAGTTAAAGAGAAACACAAAATGAAAAGTAACACGCTTAAACTGGCGGTCGTTGAAAACAACCTTTCAATGAAAGATATAAAGTGGCACACCCACGACAAACTTTCGTCACTTCTTTCGAAAATTGTTTACGCTTGTCCGGGCCGGTATTTATAGCGAAAGAAGTGAACTTGGGACAAATAATCATTTAAGGATATCGATCAGTCGTAGGCTGTGTTAGAGCCGCGCATGTCACGAAGGAAGTAAGCGAGAGTGAGAGTGAAAACGGCGTTATCCGTGACAGAGTGTCGATGTCACTTTTTTTCTTAATGTCCGGATGTATCCGGCGACACTTCGAAGATCCTTTATCGGGGCGAGAAAAAGTCACCACTTTCCTTAGAATGACTCCCTAGAAGGACATAAATTAAGTAGTTGCCGTTTCAAAACGTCGTTCACGTCTGTGTGTTTGATACGCGAAACAAATTGTATCTTTGGTCGCATTTTTTTTCTTTGTCGCTGTCTGGTCGTGGCGAAAGCTGTCGCGTACTTTTTTTATCTCTGCCAGTATCACATTGGGTGTTCGTTGTTCCCTTTGTGTCTACAATACCTCAATCATGTGTTCTTAAACCATTGCTCGATATCCACAATTTAGAACAAATGTCATTTTTTTACAATAAAGCTTTAAAACGCTACCGCACTTTCTTCGTTCCACCGGGCTATCTGAACGACTCTCACTGGAACGCCCTTCCTGTGTGTGAATATAAGTGTTTTAGATGCAAAGCATCTTATGGCGGAGTTCAATCCGGTGGTGGTGTGCGGCGTGACCACCCTACTGCGCATGCGCAAACCCTCTCCACACACCTCCTCTCCCCTTCCCCTCTCCCACTTCATCCCTCCGCCTCTTCCCTTCCCTTTCTCCTCCCCTCTCCACTTCCCCTCTGAAACCCGGGCTCGACATGCCGAAACGCTGCTTCGCATCGCCTCATGGTCCCCTTCAGCGGAGATGGTGTCATTTTTTCTTTAATTCCTTTTTACTTTATCCCTCTTCCCGTCCACCTTCCAACCCCTATTTCCCCACCCCTGTGCAGGGTAGCATGCCGGTTATTAAGACTAGATTACCCCCTCTCTCTCTATCTACAACGAAGCACGTTTTCTTTTTCTAATTATATATGTTCTTTAGGAGATGTCAGCGCTTTTATATAGCCTAATTTTAAGTTTCTTTGTTATGGTATTTGTTCAAACTTACACTTACCTGAACAAAACGTAATTCTCATTTTCTTTTTTTGTATTTTTCGAGTTCCATATTTTAGTTTGTGGTATATTTCTATTGGATATTTCATTCATATGTCAGTGTTGCATATTTCACGTTTCAGTGTTGAGGTATTAGTTTCAGTATATTTCAGTTTTTTGTATTAGTTTGTTACAGTTGTATTTCGACAAAGAGAAGATAACTGCTGTATTTCCTTATACATGTATTTATTCCGTTGTGTAAAACTTGGATATATGTGCAGCCATATGCCCACCTGCTATGGTCTCGACACGAGACTGGCAGTATTGTAAATAAATAAATGAAAAAGTCATAGTTTCGCCGCAACGGTGAGGTAATGAATGCGATAGCAACAAATTAAAAAGTCACACGAAGAACGGCAAGCAGCTCGATACTTGCAACGCGCCGCTCGAGCCCAAAGGACTGGCGAAAAGAACACACACTGGACGACCGCGAGCTAATAACGGTCGCAGCTCGACACTTGCAGCGCACTGCTCAAACACAAGGTAGGACACTCGAAAAGAACGCACAGGTACGCGCAGGATGAGTGCGAACTATACGGTTGTTACTTCGTGTTTGAGCAGCGCGTTACAACCCAACGCTCTTAGACTTCTTTTTCTTTAAAACTGTGGCGCGTGGAGTGACCCCTCCGCGTCTCTTGCTACGCGGTGGCGTTTGACGCATCGTTTACTCGGCGTTCAACATCGTCAGTGGGTACAGAAATGGGCCACATTTTAGTGCGCGTCTGAAGAAAAATGTAGAAGCGTTGCTTTAAAGCGCGCCCTTCGGGCAATCTCGCTGGTGATACTACACATACTGAAGCACCTCCGAGCTCTGCGTGCCGTTAGCGTTAAACGGGGTATATAAATAGCTCGCCGTTGTTGTGCTAATCAGCCCGTGGCGCATGGCCGATTTGTTTAAAGCAGCGCGCTGCCGAGCCAGAGGGGTGGCAGTTTCGAATCCCGGTGGCGCGCTTCGGGATATTTTTTCTTCTGATTTATTCTTTGTGGCTTTTATTTATATATACATACATATACATATCCGGGACATGACGGCATCGACAGACGGCGACGGCAAAAACAACCCAAGAGTGTGCAAATAGTTGCTATCGCAATAGAAAATAAATAAATTAATTAATTAATTAATATAGCGGCGGCTACTCGTTACCACAGTTAATAGAATTCGTGAAAATCACAGAAAAGAAAAAAAAAACAAGACAAGTTCTGGGGAAATGGGAGCTTGAACAGATGTAAAATACGTGAACACGTGAGCAGACGTTCCGACAAGCGGACTTGCCTGTGTCGCAGCCTGGACGAAGACTAGTCTGCTTGTCGAAACGTCGGCTCCGGGGACACATTGTGATTTTTCAGGAAAGAAAATAATTTCATAAACTAGGGAGAGTTCGTGTAAATCACTCGAGCCATAAAAATTATCACATACTCACGAAGTCCTTTCACGTAGCGACACGAAAACACACAAAAAGACAGTCGACTCGCGTAACACTATAGTTCACATAAAATACAGTCACACGAACACCGTACATGATAAAAATAACTGTGCACGCGACGTGCAGTCACGTAGTAACACTGAGATGGGCAAAGTCCGGTCACACTGACACTGAATATGTTTACACATGAAGCGACACACAACGCGACGTGTACAGGGCCGCTTTTGATGAAGCAGCTATTTCTATTTGACTTCAGTCAACGTTGGCAAAAGTTCGTGATGAAGTATGCTCTGCGCGATAACACGAAGAACATGAAACATTGAAAGATAAAAAGAAGTTGCGTTCGTACTCGCGATCACGAACTTCTCAACCGATGCCTTATTTTTGAAATTTTTTTTCCTGCCTTAGCTCTATCGCAGTCAGTAATTAAAGTCAGGGGGGGGGGCGGCCCCTCCTCCACGTTTCAGGGTACAGTATTAGCATATCGCAGGGAACAGTATTAGCGCGTACTTACGGTAGGAATTCCAAAGCGAAGATATGTTGATATTGTGCGAAAAACGAATACAGTGGCAACCGGAGATGTTGATATACGCGCAAGTGGACTTTCGCGCCTCTGTCACGCAGGCTAGCGTAGAGAGGGCATCGTCGGAGCTGAAGTTTGTTACAGCGAAAGCTGTTGGAGATCACAACAGACGATTTTGGCGCCATAGTTAGCCGCCAACGCTGTCCGTAACCGCTATCGCGTGTAAAAAAAAAAAAAAATCGGCAGATCCCACGCCTTGTGGCAATCGCTTTCGTGCGAAGCAGTCAGCGAGTAGCTGTCTATGCTGCATTTTCTGGCTTTGATCCAAGCGTTACGAGGTGCATCGAAGTGTTTTTGTAAGCGTAGTAGTTGTGTGCACATCGTGGCCTTACCAGGCACGTAAAGTATACTGGCGTTTAAAGGGCCCCTCACCAGGCCACATAGCAAATTTTAGTTAGACGCTGGAAGTTGTTGTGTGCCGAATGAAGAGCAGCATGCCGCAAGAATTTTTCAAATCGGTTCATTACGAGCTGAAAAAAACAATAATTTGTAGCGGCTCGAAACCATGATGCGAGGAGGCGAGTTTCAAACCCTTGCCACTCGCCCCGCGTAGCCTCAACGCCACCTAGACAAACAGGTGGCGTTGGTAGCCTTCGCAAGCCAAATCCCTTCCCTGCCCTCTTCTCTTGACACATACGCATGAACACGTCATGCGCATGCATGGTCACGTGCGCATGACGTGCCCGAGCCAGCCCGGGCACGCGAGCGGCGTTGCACGGCCGCTACCTTTCTTTTTATGTAGCGGCCGTGGGCGTTTTGTCGGCGTTCTCTGTGGTGTGCTGCCTGTTTCTGCGGGACGGGCATGAAAGTTGAGACGTTTGTACGGGCACGAGAGTGGCGGTATCATAAGCCAGTGCCGCATTAACGTTTACTTGGACGCGGTTGAATAAATGAGCTTAATGAGTGCTCGAACGCGCCAGAACATTACTTTCGTTTCCGGGGCTGACGTCTGCTCGATGCGCTAATCGCGGGGACGCATGGGAAAGGGAGGCACATTAGGCCCGCACACGGTGTAAGAAAAATAATTTAGGTGTGGACACTCCGCCCGACGGCGCGTCCACGTAATGTTCGCCTCTTTCCTCCTCTCGGCCCCTAGAGTTACTGTATATGCTACCTTTAGGTAGCAGAGTTGCGCATCTGTCTTCCAACGCCGCTAGCAACCATGCATTGCGGAGAAGCTGCCGCTTGGGCCATTTTTTTTATTTCTCGCCGCCGCCGCTGCAGCGAACTGAATAACCACTAGCCATCGAGAGCCGATGTTTATCGCCGGTCTTCGACACGCCAGACATGTTAATCGGCGACATGGTAGGCATGTCGCCTGCAAAAACGAAGTGCGACTTCACCGCATAGCTGTGGTTGCTAGCCAGACCTATGCGCAACTCTGCTACCTAAAGGTAGCATATACAGTGACTCTATCGGCCCCCATGTCGCAGCGCCTCCCACGCAACCGCGGCCGGCGCATGTACTATAGAAGACGAGCTGCGTGCGTAGCGTCCGTAACGGCGTTGCGCACGTGAGAAGTCAGCGAGCAGAAAGACTGCTCACGCGCTCTAAGCAAGACGCCGCGCTTTTACGTACGCAACGCTGTTAGGGACGCTATGTGCGTCGGGTGCGCCGTTTACACCGTGGCCGTATGAAAACTCGCCGTGAAAAAATGCAATGAGGTGAAAAAAAGAATGAAGAAAAACGCGCGTTCGCCTCGTCGCAATAGGTTTCTTAAGCCCCCATGTCGCAGCGCCCCCCACGAAACTGCGGCCGGCGCATGTATTAAAGACGAACATTATCTGGACGCGCTCTCCTTCGCGGCGGGCGGAGAGTGTCCACACCTAAATTATTTTTCTTAACCGTGGGCCCGCATCTCGCTGCCATTCAGGAAAAAAAAATGAAAAAGACGCACACATTCCCTTTGTGCGTCTCATTATTTCTCTCAAGTTTTATTAATCTATTCAAGCAACAAATTACACGAACTACACATGTCGTGTCAGATAATTATCGCAGCGTCACGTGCTACTGTTGGGGACGTCAGAGCACAGTCGTCTACGTAGAGGAACGACGTCACAGCACTACCATCTACGTAGGGCCATTTTCTCATGTACCTCATCCCCTCATTCTCTAAAGCGCGCGCCCGCGAGAGGAAGGGCAAACAGCGTTCACCTTGAAATTTGACCCATTTCCGCGGCGCGTAGCGTTGCAAATTTTGGCAGACGTGATCGTGAACGCCCAGTGTATGCATTGCGCTCGTTTACTCAAAATTGTCAAACCTGTTGAGGGGCCCTTTAAAGGGTAACTTAAGCAGCACAGACGTGAGTATTATCGAAACGAAGGGCATTTTACGGTGCGATGATGTGAATATCATACGTAACTTTCGTTCGCGTATTCCTCCGGGATCGAGCAACGCTTGAATATAACGTGCTGAATCATAGGAATGCAAATGTAATGTTTATTAGACTTCTATGAAAGTGGAGCCAGCACTGTAACCAGAATTGACGTTAACCATGCATTACGCCCGTATCATAGGAGTGCATATGTAATGTTTATTGCTTTGTTATAAAATTAGATAGCCAGCACTGCAATCAGAATTGACGCTGCTCCGACATTACGCCTGCATAGGGTCGTTTTCCAAAGCAGTTTCAAGGCGTGGTGTGGTTCTGTGGTCAATATCTGACTGCCACTCGGAATGTTTGGGTTCGATTCCTGCTGCGATCCCGATTTTTCGTCTTTGCATTCGTCTGATCGACGCTGGCGATGTCGGTTTTTCTTTACGCTCTCGCATTTAAATCACCAATTTCTGTTCTCGCTGTTCCTGGGAAGATATAAACTGTCAATGACCTGTGGCGCATACCCGCTTACCGTTGTGCTTGGTATGCGGGTATGTGCCGCACGTGTCTGGAGGAAAGGGTTTGACGACGTACACCACAGGATTTTCACGTTGTTCATGTCATGGCCAGACAGTCATATTTGTCAAACCCTCTCACCCTCCCATGCCATATAATTGCTATCGCAATAAACGTTTATTTCATCGTAGGACGCTACGATCACTTGGAAACAGTGTCTGTACAACAAAACATTTACATACACAAATGACGAAGCACAATATACATAAAAAGTTTTAACAGAAGTGTCGAAGTCCACAGGCTGTCCCCAATGCATGCTACTAGGAACGTTGCGTATATTTTGGTAAGTGTGCATACGCACACTTATCACAATATACCCAACGTGCATGACTAGGTGAACATGCCAGCAAATATGTACAGCAGATGTTATGGTACATGTAATTTACATTAATTTACCGTGTTAGCATGAAATGTGTGTATACAAGAACCCACAGGCCTACGGGGGCATGCACACACAGAAAAAAAAATATCACAGTTTCGCCGCAAAGGCGAAGTTATGAATGCGATAGCAAGAAACTGTAATGCTATACGAAGTGAGGCTCTCCAAAGGATACTGTCAGTTTGAACAGCGCTGCTCTTGCAAAGGCGGCCGAAGCAGCGAAGGAAACTAGCGTGCTTCAAGTGTCGAGCTGTGACACTTGATACTTCGCGTTCATATTCTGTTTGTTCGTTTAGCGGTGTCCCTTGAGCTCGAGTGACTTTCGTACGCTCCGTAACATCAGCGCGGACATCACGGTGAAAGCTCGAAACATTCCTCCTCCCCTCACCACGAGATAACCGCGCGAGCAGACAGTGGAAGCGCAAGGTTCTCCCTGCGCAAATATTAGAAGAAGCGAGCGAGCTGGCCGACGACTTTTAAATGCGCCCGTTGCGCTCATCGTGCCATCGCGCTGGTAATGAAGAAGCGCTTATAAGGGCCTGCCGTCTCGAAGTACTGCAAACGGTAGAGGGCGTGTATATCAGTGTTGCGGGATGGGCGCCTCCATCCCATTCCAATTCAATTCCGAGGAATTATAACTTGCCGCAATTCCATTCGTTCCAATTCCTTGGAATGAAAAAACTCAGCCCAATCCCACTCCGGGAATGGCCGGGCACTTCCATTCCATTCCTGTAATTCCTCAACGTAGGAAAGGCATCTTCATAGTTTTATCGAGTTAAGAATGAACGCCCCACAGAGCTGATGTCATCAGGTGCATTGAGAACCGCAACCGAGTTGAAGTTCTAAGATTCTAATTACACATGCCCAAGTAGTTAAACACAGAGTCAAAAATACTTCCAAGGACTATGTACACAGCACATACCTCAACACACAACTTGGTTTTGGAAGATGACTCAGAAATATTTGCTATGTGAGTGAAATGTATTACGTTATATATGTGGAACGTCTTTCCCTTATCCGGAAACGTCAATTAGTAAGGCAATGATAAAAGTCAGTTTAACCGAAAGGTCGAAGCAATGAACGCGATAGCAGCAAATTGGAATGTTATACGAACTACGGCTAGAAGCTCACTCTTGTAGCATGCGACCAGGAGTAAATAAACAAAATGGATGCATTACGAACTGCATTAAGATGCAGTAAAAACTGCAACGCCGCCCAGAGAAAAAACAATCACAAGGCGTGAGTGGGAGGGGGGGAGGGGATGTTTCCACACGACGGATACCAACGGCATAGAACCGCAGTTACGCGAGGAATAGAGATTAACTTCGGAGCAACACAGTCTATACCAGGACAGAATTGCAGTAGGCGCGTTGCTTATAAATGTACCGGGCTTGTAATCAGCCGAGCCATTTTAAAAATACTGCTTTATTGTTAAATTCAAGGCTCTCACTTGCTTATGTTTGAAGTTTGAAAAACAGCGCCTAGACGAAAACGTGCTCAATTTTCAAAAAAAAAACGTAATTTCCTTCTCATTCCATTCAGTGCGAAAAAGCGCTTAATTCCATTCCCATTCCATTCCTCCAAGCGTCGTGCCAATTCCATTCTGGGGTCTCGAAAATGTGGAATGATTTCGCAGTCATTCTAATTCCTGAGTGGCAACTCCGCAACACTGGTGTATATCACACTCGCCGTTACTTACATGAAGGATCTGCGTTTTGTGGCCTAGTGGTTAGCGCCATGCGCGGAGGAGCGAGAAGTCGCTGGTTCGATTCATCGTTTCGGGCACTTTTTTATAATTTTTTCTTTGAGGCTCTATATATATATATATATATATATATATATATATATATATATATATATATATATATATACACTTATACGTATATGGTGCGTGACGGTGGCGACGGCGACGGCAAAAACCAGCCGAGACTGTCCATATAATTGCTATCGTAATAAAATCACGCCATATCCACGAAGTAAATCATGATCGAGGAGCTGGCTCGGAGATAATCAGGTAAACCGTGAATGCTCCGTACAATTTCTCTACCGTCCTATAAAGACGTCACACGTTGTTATAGTAGCGATTGGGGTCAGGTTGTTGACGAACCACAAGCGGTCGCAGACCTTGCAGCTGTGGTCGAACGTGTGGTCGAGGAAATCGCGCTTGAAGCGCTGCGCCACCAACTTCAGGTAGCGGCCACTTTCGGCGTTGGCCGCTGCATCCCGCATCCGTACCTGTTCGGTGTTCTCTTGCCGCCGCTTCTGCGCTGCTTCGGCTTCGCGGGCTTGTATCTGGGGGTCCGCACGAAGCTGACGTCTCTCTGCGGCTTCGCGAGCTCTCACCGCAGGGTCTTGGCGGCGAGCCCGCGTGCTGCTGCCTTGCGAGCCCTCCGCCCCGCCGCCTTTTCTTCGTTCATGTTATTAGTATCGAAGCTCATTGCCGGAGGGGAGCGAGCACCGCGGGCTACAATTGGCTATGCTATATGTGGTTTTGCCTGCGTTATTATCATCATCAATGTTCTCGAAGAACAAGAGGACGAAGACTTCTCGCGCGAGCGTGCTCATGCTACAGTTGGCTATGCTATATGTGGTTTTGCCTGCGTTAATATCATCATCAAGGGGCTAGAAGAACAAAAGGAAGAAGAATTCTTTTTCGCGCGAGCTGCGCCTGTAGCGGTCGCCTCTGGAACTAAGGTTACGCTAACGGCGTAGGACTTTGCCCCAGCCTAAAACCCTGGCGAGCCGGCTCCTAATGAATACGAACAGATTATGTGCAATAATAAATTACTGTCTGAAAACCTGGCTACAAGAACCAGGCCAGACGAAAAACTAGCCGCACACGTCCACTAACTACCGACAGGAAACGGCACGACCACTGCCGTAGAAATTCCTCTTCCCCGAGGAACAGTTCCTCCGACAAAAAGGACAGCAGTTCCGAGTAAAACCGTTCCAGAATCGGAAACAGAGCAGGACGACCGTGACCCGCTGCAGCAGCCTCACACCTGTTACGCCGCAAGCAAAAAATCACAGCATATCCACGGAGTGAATGATGATGAGTGGGCGAAGCTGCGGAGGTTCATCGGTAAACCGTGAATCTTCCGTGAATTCTGCCCAGTACATCATCACCGACGTGAGATCGGGCGCGTTTATACTAAAGGTTCGATGAGAGTTATGACGACTTGCAGCTCACTTTAATTTTACATGTACGCTGTGAATTTTCATTGTTTAGAAAACCATTGCTTTAGAAAACATCTGGCGTCTTTCGTTAGGCAGCTGGCGTCTTTTCGTTTTGCTTTAGAAACATCTGGCGTCTATTCGTTTTACTTTTAGAAAACACCTGGCGTCTTTCGTTGATTTATTTCATCAATCAACGGCGTTTTGAACAAAATTTTTATTGTTTAATCACGCACAGGAGAAATCTCACCAGGCACTACCTTGGAGGTAAACAATGGCTGCTAATGGGAATGAGAGACAAAAGAAGTCGGCTTTTAGCTAACACTTACACTTCTACTTCTACTAACGTTTCCTACTGGAACATGCCAATGGCTGCTAATGGGGAATGAGAGACAGAAGAATTCGGCTTTTAGTTAACGCGCACGCTGCGAATTTTTATTGTTCAACAACGCATAGGAGAAATCTCCCACCGGCACCACCTTGGAGGTCGAGATCTGGTACTAGCGTTAAGACTGGTTACGCACTACGACGGGGATGAACGGGTGCCGCTTTAAGGAGCTTCGTCCCTAAAAAGCCCCCGCAGCAATTAGAAGGCGTGCAACAAGACTACGCGAGCAACGACCAGACGTCACAAAACGATTAACTCCTTCACCCTTGCAATTACACATTGCTGCAGCGCATGCTGGTTGCACTTTTGCAGCGACAATACTAGATGAAGTCATCAAGATTCTAACTTGTTCCACAAGGCTACTACGACTGCTCCAACATCTACCTCTATCCTTTCAATAACAACGGTAGTCCAAGGTTTTTCTGCAACTTTTCTAAAAACTGTTTGTCTTAACTAGAAGCATTTACGTGTCACGAAGATATCCTTAGATTATATTTCATAGGAGGCAACAAATCTTATTTTAACCCCGAAAACGCGACGAGACAATGTCATTTTAATACTTAACTAACGAAGCAGAATTGTTACTAAAGGTCATTCCAGGATGTTGGGAGCGAGAGAAGAGTTTGAAGCGGAAGCTTCCTGCAGGTAGAGTAACTGTATATGCCACTGTATATGCGACCTGTGTACGCTCAAGGTAGCCTATACGGTGACTCTACCTGCAGGGGTAGTATAAACGTCACAGTTTGGCCGCAACGGTGAAGCAATGAATGCAATAGCAACAAATTAGAATGTCACACGAAGAACGGCAAGCAGCTCGATACTTGCAAAGTGTCGCTCGAGCACAAAGGAGTCCCGAAACGAACACACACAATATGACCGCAAACTAACAATGGTCACAGCTCAACACTTGCAGCGCGCTGTTTAAACACAAGGAAGGACACTCGAAAAGAACGCACAGGTACACACAGGACGAGCGCGAACTAACTGTTACGGATGTTACTTCATGTTTGAGCAGCGCGCTACAGCCCAATGATGTTAGACTTCTTTTTCTTTTAAAACCGCGGCGCGTGGAGTTACCCCTTCGGTGGCGTTCGACGCATCGTTTACTCGACGTTCCACATCGTCAGTGGGTACAGAATTAGGCCACCTTTTAGTGTGCGTCTGAAGGAAAATGTAGGAGAGTAGCTTTAAAGCGCGCCCTTCGGGCAATCTCGTGGGTTATACTACACATACGCAAGCACCTCCGAGCGCTGCGTGCCGTTAGTGTTAAATGGTGTACATAAAATTACACCACCTCCCGCTAAAGCGGACCATGAGGCGATGGCAATCCGGAGCACTTCCACCCGGAGCACTTGCATCAGGAGCATTTTCAGCCAAATTCAAAGATTACGTGCTGCAGTCGACAGAAACAACCTTCATTTCAGGCAGAAAGTACAGGGAGATAATGAATTTAATGTGCTTTTCACAAACTGCCACGTCTAGTGGCCGCGCCGAGAACTAGAGGAGCTGGCGTTTGGTGACGCGACATACACCTGAAACGGGCATGCCAACAATGGCAGCCCGAGCCCGCGTCTCTCAACCCGCCCAGCTTTGCACCGGCAGCGGACAATGTTCCCGCCTGGTGTAAAGCATCTAGGCTTTGTGGAAGGTGGAAAGTGGAATGAAAGGAGAGGTGGAGAAAGAGAAACGGAGGTCAGGAACACGTACACCCTGCATGCGCCTCGGGGGATGTGACGTCACGGCTCGCGATCGTGTGCAGTCGCCGCGCGCTGACAATCCACCAAATATACAGCCAAGTGTTGAAAAATACGCAAAATAAGCTTTGTTTATCGGAAAATTCGCGTCTTCCGAGTAGAGTTTCGATATTTTCGTCAGTTTGTCCTATTTGTGTTTACTATCCCTTTAATAATGTTCTGGCAAACGTGCATTCAAACGGAGTCTACCCTTGAAACAATGTTAAAACGTCAATATATGTGCTTTCGTTCCTAATTGCGCATATTTCGCTGTATAAATAGAAAGATTTATTCAACTGCCCTTCGTGTATGAGTGACGTTTTTAGAACATAAGGCGGTATATTATAAGGCGGTGCAAGGTACAAATGCCTTGCAGCACTGCAAGGTATTTTAAAGACGATAGTCTTTCTTGGGGAACTTAAACGCAGAAATTTTGGTCTGTCTTTCTGTCTGTCTTTCTGTTTGTCGGCACGTCCCTCGATTCAGCCACTCGGCCAAAGTTGAACCACTTGCCCAAGGGCCAGCCGTCTTGAACTGGTATGGCTGTTCATACTTGTGAACGTTGTCGATCAAAAAGTAAATATCATGCATATTTGAGGTGCAATAGGTAAGTATTAGGAGGCGTGTTCCTTTAATAGAAAATGCATACATACGTAATTTTAAGGACCCTAGTTTCTTAAGCTGCGCTGAAAATGCATAAGAATGGAAGCTTGAGCGAGTTGATATGCGTTCATCTTTGTTGAAACAGCGCTCACTAGACGACGACGAAGTAAAAGAAGGCACAGCACAGGTAGCGCCTGTCCTGTGCCTTCTTTTACTTCCTCGTCGTCTAGTGAGCGCTGTTTCAACAAAGATGAAAATGCGACTGCGCTGAAATTTGCCTTCCTCCGTGCCCTTCGCACGAGCTCATTGTTGTGTTTCGGTTTCGGTTGTGTATTGCACTGTACGAATGCCATTGGTTGGTGTTGAAAAACTTTAGTTTTGAGAAGGCCAAGAAGGTGAAAAAAAATATTTAAAAAATGAAAAAGCAGCGTTGTGGGCGGCCTTCAGGCTGCCGGTTGTGGGCGCCGCTCTGGCGTTCCTGTTTTACCCAGGCGACGTGTAAATAAAGGAGTGTGTGGAGAGTACTCGTTGAGTGCGGACGTTTCTCTGCTTCAGCGCTTCGCGCCAAACCGCGTTTTCGGGCTGGCTGGCGTCCCCGCCGGTCGCGTTGGTCACCGCCGGTCTTCGCCTGCTGCTGCGCCGGGACTACCAGCACGCAACACAGCACTCATGTTTCCCGACGTATTGCCAGATGGCGTCCATATCTCACACAGCGCCTCTTCTATCGTCTTTACACGACATTTGCAGCGAAGCGCGCAGATACGCGGCCAATTTTTTTACAGGCGGAAACCTACATAGCACACTCTCCACACAATTTAGCCCGAGGCTTATAAACTGTGGTACGTAGACGGTGGTGTGTTGTTTGACTCGGGTGGTGTGTATAGGCTGTGGTGTCTGTGGTGTGTAGCAACACCAAAGCACTTTCACATCACCCGGGAGTGTGCCGGGCACGCAGAACACCATGACAAAAATGGCATATGGGCTGAATGTGAAGCGCTGCTCTAGCCCAGGCCCGGACAATCCTGGATGTGTGGCCGTGGATCTAACGATCCGAGAAGATTACACACACTAGTGGGGCCTTGTAATAGGGGCACCGCCATGCCGGACGAACTCCGTTTTTCACCAGCGTGCCGCAATCCACAACAAGAGATGCTGTAACGGACAATGACGTGGTTGTGTGTATCGCGTACAGTGGTGTCTGATAAGACGGCAGTACGCTGCTTTGTTTTTGTTTTCTTTTTAAGGCTATAGCCGCGAAAATTTACCGTTGGCATCGGCGGCGTCAACGCTAGTGACACAAAAAAATTATCACGCGATGACGTCACCATATGATTCGTAATGACGTCACAGATCGCGGCACTTTGTGAAGTGACCATGACGTCAACTAATTGACGTCACATGATGACTTAATCTCAAGACATCGTCGCTGTTACATATGCGCGCAATATTCCATCTCCTTCTCTAGTGCCGCCATCTATGCGCCGCCTTCAACTAAAGGATAGAGTCACTGGAAAAATTTTCCAGTGACTCTACTAAAGGACAGTAACTAGCGCCACCTATGTTACGCGTCTGCAACCTTGATCTGGAGAATAAACAGTTCCACTTCTGCTCTCGACTGGGCTGGTCCCGTATTCATCGCGGTCCAACAACAACGCAACATAACATGGTGTCAGAGTGATCGCAACCACCCCGCAACTATGGCCAGCGCCTTCCTGCAACCACCGGCACATTTCGAGCCAGGCGACAACCCGCAACAAGCCTGGGACGACTGGAAAGAAGCGTACAACATCTACGAGCAAGCTTGTGAGTACGCCACCAAGCCTACGACTACGCGTAGGGCCCTACTTCTCCATGTTCTCGGGCCCCACGGCTGCCGCGTCGCCCAGACATTTCCCCCTCCACCTCCAACCACCGTCGGCGAGCAGCCGACGGATCAATTTACGTACCTCCTGGAACAGTTCGACGCCCTCTACAGACCATACAAAAACGTAATACAGGCGTCTGCTGTGTTCAACACGATGAAGCAAAAACATGGATGATCCCTCCGTCATAGGAATCGGTATAACACGAAAGTGAAACGTGTCTTCACAGAAGTAGTGCTTATTGTGTAGTGATATATGAGAGCTTGTACAATGTTTATTCGTGTTTGGCAGCTCTAGCACCGTTTGACGTGGATGCACCCATGTTGACAGCATGTCTCTATCGCGACGACTAACGCCCATGATCATTATTAAACCGTTATGGTAGCTGACGGTGTGAACATATATTTGGACACAGCGAATCGTGAATCCCGCGTAAGGATGATATCAGCAAGCTCATAATCAACACTGGTACCCGGTATGCGCTTCTTCAAAGCGTCTTCAATTAAGGAGAGAAACGGCACGGTGTGCGCTTTCTAGTAATGGGTAGCCGACGCTTGTGCTCATGCATACATAACACACACTGCGCTTCAGCAACACGGCCGGGAGGTAGAGGTTCGTAGCCTGAGCCGCAAACGCGTGCGTCCCGCTGGCCTCTGTCTCGCAGGCGCGGCACTCGCTCCACCAAGGCACGACATTCGCCCGTCGAAATCGCGTCCTTTCTGCAACGCATATTGCAGCAGTTTTGTTAGTCGGTGCTCTCGCAATTGAAGCAGTCGGCCGCGGAGAAATCCCGTTGGTGCACGTGGAAACTGCACTACTCCGATGAGCCGACGCACGCTAACACGAAGCCAAAGGCAAAGAACGTAACTGCGTCAAGGGCGCCTCGGCGACGCCAGCGCGGCCAGTCTACCCCTCTGGTATCGAGACGCTTTAACCATGACCTCCGATATCACGTGCAATCTCGGAGTAAGCGCTAGTAAGTGTCGATCGTCAAGCATTACTTCTGTTCACATCTCACAGACGGCAGCACCGCCCCGCTCCGCCCGCCGCGAAAGAGAGTGTGTGAAAGATATAAGGCGCGTTCGCGCCGTGTCTAGCATCTCCCGAGTTAGGTTACTCGGTAGGGCGTCGGGCGCTTGCCGTCGCGGCCTCAACGTCGTGGGTTCGATTCCCAGCGGGGTATCTTTTTCTTGGTTTTTTTCTTTCTCACCTGTTGGCGTCCATTTTATCAACGTCATATCCGTGACGGATGTACTTGGTGGACCTCGGCATAAAACACTTTCGTGTTAAAAGAAAACCAGACATTCGACGAGTTTGTAACGGATCTTCGGAGGCAAGCAGAAAAATGCGACTTTGGGGAGAAAAAAGACCGACTTATTGGCGACCGCATCGTCGTAGGAATCAGAGAGGCAGCATTAAGAGAGCGCCTTTTTCGCGAACGGGACCTCACACTCGTCAAAATCGTAACAACGTGCAAGGCAGCGGAAATATCCAAGAAGCACGTAAAAAAGCTCCAGGAGCCGAATTTCGAAGTGCAAGCCCTACAGAACCCGAAACAATGGACCTCACAAAAACCAGCACCAATGGAGAACCGGCAACAGAAACCACAGCTGAAGCTGCAACAAAAGTGTTCACGCTGTGGAGCAACGCACAGACCACGCGAATGCCCTGCCTATGGTTGCAACTGTTACAACTGTGGCAAATTCGGGCATTTCGCCAGCCTGTGTAGGCAAGGCCAACGAGACAGCAGTACCTCCCGCCAGCGAATAGGTCTCCTCGAAGATCCGCAGCAACAGGATCAGCAGCAAGAATTTTTCTTGGAGAGTCTCGACCTCCACAACATCAACAGCAACTCGGAGTGGACAGAAACGGTCAACGTAAATGGCCACAACTTCAGCTTCAAGCTAGACACCGGCTCCGACGTAAATATCATGCCAAAAAATCAGTTCAGCGCATGGCCATCGCAGCCTGCATTCAAGCCAACAGCAGCACGAGTGACAACTTATACGGGACAGCAACTTCCCATCGACGCTGAATGCGAGCTGCGCTGCTCAACTAAAGAAAAAGAGTGCACCCTGAAGTTTCTCGTCGTCAGCCAACCGCTGAAGCAGATTTTGGGCGCCAACGCATGCGAAGCCCTGAATCTGGTCACGAGAAGGCAACCGCAGCAAACAACTGTAGCTGCGTGCACAGCAACGCAACGACTACAAAACGTGCTCAACGACTTTCCTGATGTATTTGAAGCTTAAGAAGGGTAGAAGCGCACTGAAGATGAACACACAATGAAGGCACACACACGCACACACATAGCGCTACTTTCAACAGTTTATTTTGTGATCTCGACGCTACTTATAGGGCAAAACCATGAGCACATCTGCTGCGCAGAAGTAACTCAGCGCAATCAACAAACTTATTTTTGTGATTAGTTTTGCACCCCCGATTTGTGTGTGTGTGGTGTATTGCCTGCCGCTATCTTGTGGTCGCAGCTACGTCGGACAAACCGGTCGTTGCTTGAATGCCCGCCTGCGTGAGCATCATTACTATGTTAGAAACGCGGCAGGTGGGTTCTTGGCAATACATTGTAAGAAGTGTGGTTGTATGCCTTTGTTCGACACGTGCAGAGTTCTGTCTAGAAATAGAAATCAGCTTACACGTGAGATAATTGAAGCAGGAGAGATTGAAAAGTTGGGTGACAGGTGTGTTAGTATGCCTTCTATCGCGCTGACGAAAAAGGAATTTGATTTTCTTGGTGTTTGATTTTCTTCCGGTTTGATGCTCAGTAATGTTGCTGTTACTTCTGCGCAGCAGATGTGCTCATGGTTTTGCCCTATAAGTAGCGTCGAGATCACAAAATAAACTGTTGAAAGTAGCGCTATATGTGTGCGTGTGTGTGCCTTCATTGTGTGTTCGTCTTCAGTGCGCTTCTACCCTTCTTAAGCATGAAAACCAACATGCCCACTTTACCACTTTGGTATTTGAAGGCATCGGAAAATTACCTGGAGTTTATTCCCTTCAGCTGAAGGAAGGAGTAACTCCCACGGTTCAGCTCCACGCCGTGTACCCAGCGCATTAGAGCACAAAGGCAAGGCAGAACTGCAACGAATGCAACAAAATGGAATCATCACCGAAATCCCAGAGCCTTCCGAGTGGGTCCATCCGATTGTTATTATCCCCCCAAAAGACGGCAGCGTCCGACTGTGCTTAGATCCTCGGAACTTAAATAAGGCCATCAAAAGACAACACTACCAGGTGCCTGTGGCGGAGGAACTCTTCGCAAACTTGAGCGGTGCAAAAGTATTCTCCGTCCTTGACGCGAAACGTGCTTTCTACCAACTGGTCTTGGATGAAGCAAGTTCACGTTTGTGTACGTTCACGACGCCCTGGGGAAGATATCGATTTCTTCGTGTTCCAATTGGCCTCGCAACAGCCCCCGAGCTCTTCCAGCAAGCTATTGACAGGGACTTCGAACGGCAACTTACCGTCAAGCCCTACTTTGACGACGTTCTGGTCGCGTCACGAAACCTTGAAGAGCATGAGCAAGACCTCAGGAATGTGCTCACAAAAGCACGCGCCAACAACCTAAAACTCAACAAGGCCAAGCTCCAGCTGGGTTTGACGGCAATTACGTACTTGGGCCGCCAACTCTCACCTCAAGGGATCGCTCCAGACCCAGATAAAGTGAAAACCATCAAAGCCATAACGATGCCATCAGGCAAGCAAATGACAGCAGCAGACACACTGTCACGTGCACCAGGCTCATCTAGCCAGATGCAAACAGCGAATCATGATCAAGGACTTCTCGTATCAGCGTTGATCCAAGCAACTCCAGCAAGACTTCATCAAATTGCAGAGTCAACTGCGCAAGATCCGACCCCAGAAAAAGTGGCAACCCTTCCAAGCACACTACAACCGAGCTTTCCAACCGCAACTTACCACACGCTTCTCCACGAAAGGCAAAAGCAGCAACACAAACACGGGGACTGCCACACAAGAAATCTCTCTGCACTAATTCCTGGTCAGCCTGTGTGGCTCCAGCTGAATCAAAAATGGGAAAAAGCCACCGTGGTGAACGTCGGTCCAGAACCTCGAAGATACGCCGTAAAGACAGACACCGGAGGCATCTTCTTCAGAAATCGCATCCATCTGCGACCAAGAAACACACAGCAGACTGTTGCAGAGGCTTCGCCAGAGGACTACGAGATAGCTGAGCCGAGCCCACCAGTTACAACCAGAGTGTCGGAACGGAACGAAAACCGAAAACGAAAAACGAAAAAAACGATATTTTTGACCGGAACGAAAGCGTAACCGAAACGTCATTTGTTATTTCGTTCCGGAGTGAAACCGAAATTTTTTCAATCGTTTTTCGGTTCACGAGAAAATTTCGCAATCCGGAACAACTGAGCTCATGCAATGTGAGCATATATCAGGGTAAGTATTAGCGCGTACCTCAGACAGGAAATCCAAAGCAAAGATATGTTGAAATTGTGCGAAAAACGAGAACAGTGGCAACCAGAGATGTTTATATTAACGCAAGTGGACTTTTGCGCGCCTGTCGAGCAGGCCAAAGTGGAGAGGGCATTGTCGGCGCTGAAGTTTGTTACAGCGAAAGCTGTTATGAGATCACAACATCCGATTTTGGCTCCATAGTTGTCCGCAGCCGCCGGTGTACGTGACCGCTATCGCGTGGTATAAGAAAAAAATTGGACCATCTCCCCGAAGGGAACCCTGATGGGATGCGAAGCAGCAGAGTTGCGCACGGGTGGCGTCACGGGTTGAACGGCGCTAACGCGGGTACTGCGGTGAGTGCTGGAAGATTCGTTTGAAGCGAAACTCGGTGTAGCGTTTACTGGTGTAAACGTTTCTTTGAAACGCGGACACGGGAGGCGAGCGGGCGTAGGAGCCGGCAGCTGCGGGCGCTCCGGCGGGTGAGGGAGAGAGTGACGTACGCGCGCACCTGCGAGGGAAGCGCGCGAGGGGAGCGTGACGTCAACGCCCAGCTGCGGCGTGACCTACTTGACACGGCTCCAACACCTGCGCCGAGGGAAGCGCGTTGCCTCGAGTTTGTACGGACGGAGGGACAGCGTTACACAGGCTAGTCAAAGAGCTGCTTCGCATCTAAAAAATTAAATGAGAAACAAATTTCTAGGATCCGCGCCCTCTGCGTGGCAGTCGGGTCTTCCACCACAGTGTCACGCTGATGCTTATAGCTCCATCGCAAAAATACTCTACACAGGCGTCATGTCGGGCAAGGAATCGCGTTAACATATGTAATATAGCGTGGCAGAAGAGTAAAATATCAACCACTCATCACACAATGCTAATAGCGCAAAGAGTGTGTGGTTTAATGCTTCCCACCAGTGTTGCGGAGTTACCACTCCGGAATTGGAATGACTCCGGAATCTTCAACATTTTCGCGACCCCGCAATGGAATGGGGACAACGCTCGGAAGAATGGAATGGGAATGGAATTACGTCTTTTTCCGAAAATAGAGGACGTTTCCGTCTACGTGCTGTTATTCAAGCTTCAAAAGTTAGTAAGTCAGAGCCTCGCAAGTTAACACTAAAGCAGTATTTTTAAAATGGCTTAGCTGATTACAAGCACGGTACATTTATAAGCAACGCGCCTACTGCAAACGGAGGCATAAGTTAGTGTACAAACAAATGCATTATCCCAGCAGATACCGAAGGGAGAAACAAATTACCCCTGCGCGTTGGTTCCCATTGATACCCCCACCCGAAAGTGGCGAATACTCTATGCACAGCCTGATCTTTATCTCACGAGCAGTTTAGTACCTGACACACGTAAATAACCTTTGCGACACGGAAGACCTGTGCACAGGCGAACACAGAAAGTTCTCCTCACCCCATCCATGCTTGCGAGGCGCGCTTGACACGCGTGAGTGCTGACGGGCAGTGCGGCCCAGTGTTCCGTATTCGATGCAAAGGCGCTTTTGTCAGCATAAAAATACGCTATGTCGTCATTTTAACAGATTTAATCTTAAAGAATATTGAAACACCACCATTCGTTCAAACATGTTGACCACGCAAATACTATCGGTAGCAGGAGAATTGCCCCTATGGGAATTAGTAGGGTGGTTGTACTGCACGAGATATGTCACCAAGCTACTATTCCTCGACCTTGGCAACGTGTTTTGCGTACTTGTGCAGTTCTTAATGCATTTGATGACATGAGCTTTAGGGGCGTTCATTCTTAACTCGATAAAACTATCAAGATGCCTTTCCTACGTTGAAGAATTACAGGAATGGAATCGGACTGCCAGGCCATTCCCTGAGTGCCAATGGGCTGAGTTGTTTTCATTCCGAGGAATTGAAAGGAATGGAATTGCGGCAAGTTCTAATTCCCCGGAATGGAATTGGAATCGAATGGAGGCGCCCATTCCGCAACACTCCTTCCCATCCACTGCAAAGTGCTCAGCCATAATTCTTCATTATCAGCCACAGCACAAAGTGCAGATAATGCTAGTAACAACTTGTAGCATTGGGCGAGTCGGTTCGTGATGCGAAAACTAGAAGCAGCGCGAAAAAAACGACGACAAAAATAGGAAGTCCTGTTGTGTGTGTTCCTATTTTTGTCGTCGTTTTTTTCGCGCTGCTTCTAGTTTTTGCAGATGATGCCTTACAGATGTGTAGCGGGTACCTCGATTCTCCGAAGAATGAAAAAAAATGGCATAGTGGGAACTTGGCTACTTCAGAAAACTTGCGACGATTTATGACGTAGTGGGTACGTTGCATGTTTACTTGTATTAGTTGCCCCAAGAGATAACAACGGGCTCTACAAAGTCCGCTCTTCTAGGTTTTGCTGTGACTTGCTGCGTGTTTCACGCAGGCCTGGCGATCTTTTTATCAGAACAGCGGTCTCGCACATCAGAGAGTACACTCAATGACGTGCTGCTTCTGAGATCGTGCTCACTCCCTTGACACAAAGAATTAAGCCAACTAAAAAAATTTGTACTTGTCTTGTGAGAAAATAAATACTATGGCTTTGAAATGAATATTGGTTTGTGCTAGTTGGTAGGAATTCGTGGTACAGTTACTTCCACTCTTCTGAAGAACGTGTTTTACCCTTGTCCCACTTTCTTAAGAGGAGGGCAAGTAACTACATCACAAATCCAATGTTTTTTTTTTAATGATTGCTTTCCCTTTTTCATACTTTCTTTTTTTATACAAAGAAAAAAAAAACCGTTACGAACCGTTACGGAACGTTTTTTTTTTTCGTTCCGGAACAGAAACGAAACGGAACTTTTTGCGGTGAAACGAAACTAAAACCGAAACGAAAAACATTTCATTCCGACACTCTGGTTACAACACAGCAAGTTGCGAAACAGCCTCGCCCACCTCAAACCACCCGCTCCGGAAGAAGGATCAAGCCTCCTGCACGCTATCCCAGCTTAATGAGCGACTTCACTTAAAACTGAAAGGCTGGTTTACAAAAAAAAAGGGGGGGGGTGTTACACATGCGCGCAATATACCATCTCCTTCTCTAGTGCCGCCATCAACTAAAGGACAGTAACTAGCGCCACCTATGTTACGCGTCTGTAACCTTGCTCTGGAGAATAAACAGTTCCACTTCTGCTCTCGACTGGGCTGGTCCCGTATTCATCGCGGTCCAACAACAACGCAACATAACAGTCGCTAGGTCAAAGGTGGGCCAATCACGGAGGCATTGCAAAACAAGGTGAGGTGCGGAAAGCTTGCAAGGCCTCCCATCCTGGAGGCAGCGCAAAACCTCGTTAGGTACGGGAAGCTTTCGGAGAGGGGTGGGGACGATAAATACATCGACTGAGAAGAACAAGAAGAAGATGGTTTTCGCCTTCAGGTAGTCTTAGGCGAGTGCATAAGAGACTCTGTGAGTTCATTATTTTCTTTGTCTCTCTGGCCTTAGCGTAAGGACCTGTCCTGTTTTTCTCCCACCACCCAAATCTCTGCCTTCCTCATGGTTTGTGCTTGCCCGGTTTTAAATAATGATGCGATATCCGTGTCGCGGATATCCGGTGTCGACGTGGGCGTCCATGAGCGAAAGAATCCGCGGATTCAAGGAAGAAAAGTCAGGGTTCGACGCACAGTCAGGGTTCGACAGGGTAGCCACAGCTACGACGAGCGGCAGCGGTGGTTCATCACAGCCACCCACCACCCGGTCCCGTGTACTGTAGGCTCAGCCTTGGCTCTTGTGAAAGTGTAAATGTTTGAAGACAATATGAGTTCGTGAGTTGTAGGCCCAATAACGCTATCGCGTATCGCATTCTACTCTTAAAGGCAAAGCTTAAGCGTCCTCCAAGCTTTTATTCTCGTCATCGTGACCATCAGATCGAACGCACATCTTTTTTTTATATTGACAAAGCCTGCCGTTAGGCATAGTATTACGAGGTGTAAAAAATGCAGATGCAAATATGCTTCATCTATGAAGTTAACAGTGAACGGTCGAATGGTCCGTGAATCTAGCGTTCAAGGTGGGGTTGTCAGCCAGGCCTGAGGCCTGTTGCATGGAGGTGGCAAACACGGCCTATGTGTAGTCCTCTACAAGTACACAGCAAGCGTGTCGCACTCACATCGCGGATTGAGGCGTCACAAAATGGGCACGATGCACCAAATGGGGCGCGGTAACGTTGCGTCCGGAGAGTGTTCACAGATGGAGCAACCCCGACACGAAGCCGCCGCAACGTAAGCTCATCTCGGAGAGTTCAGCCGCCAGGTAAGTTGGACCCACACGGGGCCATAAAGGCTCATTCAAACCTGCGACTAGCGCGACCATTTGCGACTGGCGACCAAAAAGCGACTCGACGCGACCGGCGTTCACACGTGCGGGCGACTTGTCGCCACACAGAATTCACGTCTGCTCGCAGATGGCTCGTGTTGCCATTGCCCCGTTAAATAAGCTTACGTACTGTTACTACGCATGTAATTGGCTCAGAGCATGGTGGTTCAGAGCACGGTGTGGTTCAGAGGTTTGCGACTGAAATCGAAGGACTAAAAAATAGAACAGCGAGCGACCGAGCCAAGGCAGTCGCTTAGCGAACAAAAGAGGCCATTTGCGACCAATCGCTAGACCGCTGCTAGCCGCTGGTGTGAACGAACCTTAAGAGCTCGTGTGGGTGCACTCATACGCATACCTAACATCGGGAGGAAGTATTGAAGCCTGCTTGCTTACATCACCGTTTTTCACTCTTCTAGCATTTGTACCTGCGATGTATTCATTCTTAGTTTTGTTCACACTCTTTTACGCACTGTCCCTACGCACCGAAGGAGTAAGTCGAAGCACGCAGAGTATGCAACGTGAGCTCGCGGAAGCGGCGTACAAATTGAGCCAATGTTTCGAGCCTGCCTGCGCAGCTTAGCATCGGTGAACGCGGATGGATAACTGAGTGCCGTGCCGGGCAATATTTGCAATGCTGATTACGCAGTCTACGGAGTGGCGCAACTTCGTAACAAGTCACGCAGCGAGACCTAAACCGGCACTGCGACGTCCACAACAGTCCGAAAGCTTCACGCTTGTAGTGTTGAGTATGTAGACACTTGCGAAAGTGGCCTATCCGAAAGCCTTAAGCAATGACATGCAGCCAGCGTGAACGAAACGACCACCCGTTCAAGGTCGAAGAATGAGCTTGTTTCAAGCGACAGGGTTGAATTACGACATTTGCATTGACATGCTGGCTGTCCGGATTAACGTTATCCTGTTTCGAAAACGCTCCGCTATTCATTGGTGAGACTAGTGCTGTAAACCATGCGCAGTGGGCTTTAGTGAGATGTTCACACTCGACAATCATTAGTGATTGAACATCGCTTTGTAAAGGTCAAGTGTGAAGTCAAATGAAAGTTCAACAAAGAAGTTGACCTTCATGGCCTACTACGGATCTCTTATTTGTTCCGAATCATTAGCATTTGCGTTTGCTTGTGGGGTATTTCGATACCTGCCATTCTGCGTAAGCACCACCCAGCGTATTTCCTACGCAAAAAAAAGAGAGAAAACAGTCGCCAAGGCGACAGAAGCGAATGGAACTTCACCACCGAACTTTTCGTGCAAACTAGCTGTCGGAAATTATTTATCGTAGCCTGTATTACTTTATTCTCCGAAATGCATGCGAATTTCTATGGCTTCACTACCAGATTTTTCATACGTCTCTCTGCAATAATTCCTCGGGTTTTACGTGACAAACCCCCCACATTATTATCAGGCTCGCCGAAGAGAGGTGCTCGTGATTAAGTTGGGCCACCTGGAGTTCCTTAACGGGATCACAAATCTGAGTACAGGGATGTCCTTGCATTTTGCGCCCATGGAAACGTGGTCGCAATCGTCAAGGATCGAACCCGCGTCATCGTCAACCTTAGCAGCGCGACGACACCTGACACCTTGACTGCTAAGCTATCACGGCTTGGTTTTTATCTGTCTGCGCGTGTTGACTAGCTTTCAGCGCATTTTGCGATACCTCTGTTGTGAACATTCAATACATTGTGATGGTTTGACATTTTAATGTGTCTCGCGTGATTTCTTCGCTTTCTTTTTTTTTCTGAATTTCCGTGAAGGTACTCTATGTTCGAGTATCCTTCACGTGATTGCGGCTGCGAGCTGTTTTAGATTCTGGTGCCTCGCTGAAAACCGCGTCATGTATATATTCGTTATACGTATTATCGACTAGCCAGAAAAGCGGGAAGCAACTGACCTCTCATATATTATATCTGTAAAAGAAGTAAGAATTTCCGAAGCTCATTTACACGTATCCGAATCTGCGCAGTGATCAAACACACGTAGTAAGCATAATGAACGCAAGATAGTGAACTAAGCAGTGCAAGATGTCGGTGTGGGAAAGCTAAAGTCTGGCTACTGATGGACCTCTGTCGTTTCTCCATGATTCTTTTTCAGTAGAGACGGCCAGGGATGTAGTTCGCTGAAACCGAACTGTTGGCACTGCTTCATAAGTTATTAAATGAGGAGAAAAGCTGAGATGAACTCACTGCTCAAAAAACAGCACAGAAAATATTTGAGCTCACATAACTTCACTTCTTTTCTCTCTGGGCATTGGGTACATGAAATAACAAAAAACAATGTTTAAGGCACTTTTATTGTATTAACAGCGGAGATGGTCTTAGTCGAGGCTTTCATGTCCGGGGCCGCGGTAACGCTGATCACGAACGGGCATGTGTCACAGAAATTGGGTAAATCCCACACTTCACATCTGGTTCACTAAAAATAACGAAGGAAACTCGTCATCAAACGGGTATGTGCCACTGTGCGGCCTATTGGAAAACTATCATCATCATAAACGGGTATGTGCCACAGAAATTGGGTAAATCCCACTATTCACCACTGGTCCACTAAAAGTGATGAAGGCGACAGTTGAATCATCTTTGTAAACCCGTGTATAAGAGTGGTATGGTCAAGATGCAATAAAAACTATACTACCACCTCAAAGCTTCACAAAGCGTGTTTAATAAAGAGCCGTGATACAGCCTATCTGAAAGCCTTACACAACATAGAAATGCAAAGGGAAGGCCACCAGCCTCGCTGTTTCATCAGTGTCCGCGAAGCGGAACTGGTTAAATTCTTTTTTTATTTTTTTATTTTTTTGCTACGCCACCGTTGTTAGAAAACCTTTCCCTCTCTGTTGTCTACACAAATAACGGGAGAAAGTCCGCGCAACAAAGGCTGGGACTTTGTTGTGCAACAAAGGACGGAACCTAAACGAAGGTTTCTTCAACGTGAACGACGACTTGTTTCTTTCGTATTATTATTGAATTGCTCAGTCTTTTGCCTCGCTACGAGTATCTTCAACTAGTGAATGATCGAAACTCTTCAATGAGAGTTCCTTGAAAGGCACTGTACAGCCGTTTCAGTTCGGACTCTGTAAGCACTAAGTTCCAAATAGGTTGTGATAGTAAGTTTTCGATTTTATTTCGCAAGTTTACGCTGTTCCAGAGACTTCAATTTAAGACTGTCTAATCTTTCGTCTTACAAAATCGAAGCTCTGACAGCTATTGAAACACCTTCAAACCTATTGCCCGTGTTTTCGCGGTGCCCTGAAAGAAGCGATGGATGTACAGTGATTAAGTTATTAAGCCTAGGAACAGTCACAAGGGTAATTTTGGACCAAAACTTAATGTGGTGCGGCATATTCGAGTGCTAAATGATTATTACTATGAATACCGCCACTTCTTCCTTCTTTAATATGAAGGGTGCGGATATTTCTACCGGTTTAGGCTGCAGAAACAAAAACTGGGCACCACAGATATATTTCCAAGTGTTATTTCGAAATTTCAGCGCTTTCCGGCACACGGAGCTTTCCCACGAGGTAAGCAATTAGCAACATTCAATTACTAAGAGGCGGTTCAATTCTGCATCGACGTAGTATTTATTATGATCATTCAGTGGATAAATACAGGCTACATATTAAAAGTGGTATGCGCAAAATGACAAAGAGGGACACAGAATACGAACAAGGACGAGCGCTCGTCCTTGTTGGTCCTACTGTGTCCTTGTTTGTCTGTTTTACGCATGCCAGTTTTAATTTGAAGTATGAAACAACTCGCCCGGCTACAAGTTTTTAGCGAACCACAGAGGCTACATCGACCCGTATTTCCCGATTAAGTTATTCTTCAAAGTTTGCTTATGTAAGGCACAGGAAAACAGAACAAAGACGTAAATGATAAATATATATTAATAGTCAAGTGAGGTACCTCCTCGTCCGGACGCCAGCAGGTGATGCTATACGGAGCAAAGTGAAAAGAATCTCAGGAACTTAGTGCCTGTGTCTCGGATGGCAACAATGCCAACTCGATCAGCTCGCGTCAGATTACTTTCAGTCTTTTCCCTTAGAATTGAAATGTTGGATTTATGCTTCCCCGCTGCTGCAGACTTCCGTACTCGCGGTACGAGAATTAATTTTTCTCTCCTGAATCCGATTTGAGCAGTAACGCCGCAAAAATGGTAACGAAAGTCATATCCCTTTGATTTGGCACCGGGAATGAAATGAATTTTTTTCCCTACTCTCATCAAAGTTCCTACTAAACTACTCTAAAGAAGAAGTATAAAAAAAGACAGTGTCGCAAATTGTTGTGCAATTTACCGGGTTATCCTCGCTTTTTCTTAGCTTAGGCATATTGAATGAAAAAAAAAATGTTAAAAGTTAGGAGAAGCGAGGTCGAACGTAAGTCCGAACCGTCTAGCACTGCTTGATCTCGGCCAATAAATCCCCGCTCTTTGCCACAGCGACGCAAGTTACTATTTCAAACCCGACGTGACAACTTCTGTAGCTTGCCCGCAGAATGTGTCTCGACAAAGCTCCACACTGTAGTTTGTACTCAGTTATGTTCTCTTTCTCTCTCGCTCAGCAAGAGCCTCGGAAGTTAATACTTGTGCCGCTGCTGTGCACGGCAGAAGAGTACACAAAAAGCAGGCACTGTATAGCGACTACAAGAACATGGCAAGCAACTCCGCTTCCGGCTTCATTTCCTGATAGTACGAGCGCGTTTCTGTTCGGGCACGGAGCCAGCTTGGGTTATCGTTCACTATCATGCGCTCACTACCGAAGCAAGATGCTTGGTAGGCCAAGCAAGCCGAGATGAGAAAGCTTTAGTTTCTATCCTACGTTTCGTATAAAACTGCGATTTGTTTCGCGTTAGGTGACAGTACACGGCGCTTCTAAAGTTTCACCGGCATCACTAAATGTTCTAAATTATGCATGGACATCCAACTTTGTTGTCATTCGAATTTTTTTCCCGCTGGTTTAAAGTAGCGAACGATGGTACGTAACGGAGTCGTGTTGTCGCATTGTCTGAAGTTTGGGAGCGTCGCATTGCCCGACCTCAAAACGTTTCGAGCGCTTCTTTTTGAAGTTACTGCTCTGGCGAACATCATCGTCTAATTAACATATTTTGCTGCGACACTGCGCGACATTGTCAGGCTACGCGGCAATGTACGCGTGCAATGTGCAGCGCGTACCAGAGGCTGAGTTTCCTCCCAAAACACGCCGGCCTCTACTGGGCGTGGCAGTGATAGAACGCTGCATGTCGTTGCAGTAAAATGAAAGTTATAAGGAGTTACTGGCGACAGAACGCCTTGAACGGCGATAATGAGGTTAGAGAGCGCTGTATATAGGCGCCAGGTCGAGAAACAATGTATAATGACTCGAATGAAAAAAAAAAAAGTTTCCGGCAGATCCCACAAAATGTGAGAATCGATTTCCTGCAAAGCAGTCAGCGAATAGTGTCTTATGCCTCAGTTTGGGCAATGCCTTACTAGGTATTTGTGTAATCTGAGTTGTGGGCCTATCGCATGCTTGCTATGCACGTTAACTACACTGGCGTCTCAAAGGTACAGTCGCGCTCAATATGACTTGCAGCGTGGGAGCGCGTGGCCTCCGGAGCTCAAAATTGCGCATGGCTTCAACTTGCCCTTATTTCTATAAATAAACGCCGCTCTCGCGCTTGGGGATGATCCCTATTACAGAAAATATCATTTGGTTTTGGAAATCAGGTGACGTTGAAGCCATCCTCAATCTTTGATCTCGTGAGGGCACGTGCTCCTGTGTTGCAAGTCACATTGAGCGCGACTGTACACTGCCTGACGTGACGCCGGCATGCACGTTACAGCACAGACGTCATCTTCATCGAAACGAAGGGTAATCAGCGTTTGTCGGCTTATTCCTGAGGAGAGACGAGCAACGCTTAACTATAAATTGGTTAGTCAGAGGAGTAAAGTATTTATGTGCTGCAATACAATCGCCAACTATAAAATCCGGTATGTCTAACAAACGGACTAACCGCTGATTTATTTTTGAAGAAAACGCGTCCGGATAGACACAACCGAGCAGACGTGAAAGAACAGCAACACACTCAAACTACAAATTTACACACAACCATCTTTATCTTGAAAACGAAGATCTTTGCTAGTGAAGATAACGGAAGGCACGCTGACAAATTTGTCCGGACAAGATTGTAGATATGCAAGGATTCTGTAATCTCACGTTTCTTTTGCGTCCTAGTTGTTGGCTCCAACATCTTTGCTGTTCCTTTGTTTAGTTCCTACATCATTTTTTTTCCTGCTTACTCTTCGCTTCTGGCATTCCCTACCAACCCTCAAAATGACATCAATTGCATGAAAGTAATGGCGCAGCCACCGATAAGATCTGCAATGGCGTCGACGTTTTTCGATCTGCCGCGTAAAGGAGAGACTAGAATAACAATAACTGTTGCAATTTTACGTCCTAACACCACTATGTCATTATGAAGGACGCCGTAGCGGAAGGCTCCGGAAATGTGGACCACCTGGGGTTCTTTGACGAGCACCTAAACCTAAGTACACAGGCCTATAACATTTCACCTCCATCGAGACACGGCCGCCGCGGCCGTGATTTGATCGCACGATCTTCGGGTAAGCAGTCAAACACCATAAAAACTAGACCACCGCGGCTGGTGGGCCGTAACACTTTAGGTTGTGGAAAAATTACCATCCTCGACATCATGTACAGCGATAAGCAAGAACACGCGAGCGCGTGACCGATGGCGCTGTCATCGCCGCGTAACAGCCATGTTGGAAACGTTGCACATGCGCAGCGTGTGCTCTGCAATACACTCTTTCCACCGTGCGCACACGTCATGGATACGCTTGTTGTGGATACGCTTGTGTGCGCGCGATGGAAAGATTACTTCGTAGAACGCATGATGCGCATGCGCAATGTTTACAGCTATTACCGTTACGCGGTGCTGACAGTGCCGTCGGCCACGCGCTCGCGTGTTCGCCCTAACAGTGCTCATCGCTGTACCGGGGGCCGCGGCTATATTCACTTACTTGGATTGTCATCATCCATAGTCTCCGCAGGATTGGCTGCCAATGCGTGGAAGAAGCTGTACAGCGTAAGTCTGTTACTTTGGTCTAGCTGGGCACACGTTTACATAAAGGAGACAACTCGACCAACAGGCGGTGCACACAGCGAAGAAACGCACACGACAGGCGCCGACTAAAAACTGAAATTTTATCCTCGGATTACCGTTGCGAAGCAACGTAATATGAAAAAAAGGAAAGGGGCGCAGAATGAACCGCCACGGGGATTAAAGGGTCCCTAAGCAACCTCTGAGAATAGAAAGAAGGAGCGCATTATTCTCTCTTGGCGTTTCCCGTGTTTTCGGCACTATTCGTGACGCCAACAGTCTATTTGTTCACGTGACGTCATGAGGATGTAGGCTCTCGATTGGTCGATATACGAGGGATATCAGCTGGGAATTGTATCCTGCACTGCTTTGCCATGCAGTCGCACGCCCGTTCTGCCTTGTCTTGCATGACTATCGTACGAGATCTACTGATTTCACTTCGTTTGGTGCGTTTTCGACAGCGCGAGCGGAGATAACAGCTTGCATGCGAAACGCGCGAAATCCTGATAGGCTCAACGCTTAGTGCTGACATTGGCCTCGTGTCTTAAGAAGAAATAAGTGGCGACGGGATAGCGCCTGTAGGAAAGGTCGTGAAGGCGAGAACGAAAGCACTCTCTCGTCTTTCAACTGGGAGTGGTTTAACGGACTTTTAAGAAAAGCTCGTTGAAGAAAGATAAAACAGTGCTTAAGACGGGAGGAGATGAAGACAAAGACAGGGCGCTGACTAACAACCAATGTTTATTGCAAAAGAACTGCAACGCATAGACTGCGATAGGTGCAGCACGTGTTGTACCCCAAGAAACTTAAGGTTCTTCATTTCAACACCGAAGCGGAAAGCTTGTTTCTCAGTTATGTCAGAATAAGGAAAGACCCTTTTTTCCGTCTTCAGATAAAAGGAAGGCGCATAAGTTAACGACTAACTCTTATATGGTTGGGTATAGATTAGAAGCATCTTTATTTGAAATATTTCGCTAGGCACAGGGTGAGAAGTGTTGAAAATCTGCGGTCTACCCGCCAAGGCTTTTGTTCCCCGTCAATGCTACGTCAGTGCACGAAACCGGAAGCCGTCCAGGGTCTGTGTTTGTAAACAGCGAAACCGTCTATAGGAAGCAGATATCTGCTCAGAACAAGGAAACATAAGCAGAAATGCATCTACGTGTGATAGTGGCCATACAAGAATGATAATCAGCTCGAGCACATTATCATGAAGCTGTCACACTAGTACCCCCATATCTACATAATTTCACTGCAGCGAAAGGAAATTGCGTGTGTTTTCATCTCGCTCCGTCTTAGGCGCTCTTTTATTCTTCTTCTACAATGCACCAACCAGCCGAATCAAGCACACTGTTAAGAAAAGCTTAGTTAAGCAATATGAATATCGGGGTAAACAATGAACTAGAAAAACAACTAAACAATGAACTAGAAAAAGTCGTTGAGTGGTGTAAGACAAATCATCTCATTTTAAACCCTATAAAATCTCACTTCACGTTATTTAAATCTAATCATAGGTTGTTGTCATGTGTACCTCAAGTAACTGTCAACAGTCATTTAATAACTGCGACAAACTGTGTATCATTTCTTGGAATAAAATTAGATTCAAACTTGAAATTTACCCACCACATTGCGTTCATTAAACAAAAAACTGCTTTTGGCATAAGAGCGTTAATAAAAGCACGAACTTATTTTCCACTACAGGCTTTATTATCATTACACTTTGCGTTCATTCATAGTCATATTACTTATGGGATCACTTCATGGGGAAACACGTACAATGTTCACCTGTCATCTATTCAACATTTACAGAACATGGCTATTCGTATCATCACTAATAGTCCATTCCAATCGAATGCTTGCACACTTCTGCTAAATAACTCTATTTTACCAATTTATGGTTTGTTTAAATATCATTCATGTATTCTCTTTTTTAAATTACCGCATAATCGTCTACCTTATGTATATATTGATGGCAGATTGCGTACCAATAATAACTGCACTAGGTTTGCACACAATCTTAATTTTCTGCTTCCTCGATGAAACACCAACTATGGTAAAATGGCATCATCTTTTTCATCGCTTAAAATTTGGAATGACCTTCCATTACAACTTAAACAGCTGACTTCTTTAAACACATTTAGGCATGAATTAAAGCTTTATATTCTCTGTAAACAGTTTAACTGATAGCTTTTTTCGCTCTCAATCTGACCATTTCTTGGTGTATAACGTTGATTGTTTGATGTTTCTTTATGCTACAGCTGACTTGCGTTACTTTTTGATGTTTTTTTTCTTTCTTTTGAATTGTATCCTATATTTTTTCCCCCTGTTTTTACTGTCTGCATATATTTTACAGTCTGCATATATTTTTGTAACGATCATTGTAAGCTCAACTGCAATATACTGAAACTGAAACTGAGGTAACAGAGATATCGAACTGAAAGCTAAATTTCGTACAGGATCAAACAGGTTAAATTCTTACGCACTTGCGAGGCTGTTCGTCCCTCTCTTAATTTTTTTTTTTTGCTTATCGTAGCGGAGGGGTGCCTACACGAATTCGGCCTCATTGGCTGATAGCACAGGCCTTGTTTTGTCAGCCCGCGGTACGTGTGGGTATAACCGTAGTTTCCTACAATACTTACTAGAGGGAACTCTGGCGCTAGTGTCTATGGGAGCTGCAACGCATGGCGCGTCAGCCAGCATGGGAATGATGGGTAGTACACGGATTTGTCTAAACTTCGTTCTTTCGGTTCCGTTTGGCTCCGCGTCGCCAGCATCTGCTTTGTCGCAAGACGAAGTTCAGCAAAAGTCAGCAGTTCCACTTGCCCAATTTAACTTTTTTAGGCTCACCGATTAAAATGTCATCCCGAAGTTCACAACGATCCATTCTTTTATCCGAAAAAAAATGAAACACAGCAATAAACAAAGCCACAAGTGCGTTCGAAGCCCGCAAGTACGAAGACTAGGCAAATCCTTGTACTACCCGTCATTCCCAATGTTGGCCGAACGATCACAGCGCCAGAGTCCACTCTAGTTAATTTTTGGGAAACTCTATGGGTATAACGTCCCGTGATCTGGCATATTGCGGTGCACTCTCTGACGCGTCAACTGTTTTGACATGCGCTGAGATTTTACATACATCCTTATGAACTCTCAATACCTGTGTTAAAAATGTAACTGTTCTACCACGCGCGTCAGATGTGCTGACACACGTGGACCCTTCGCTGATTATGGCTTTTGACGTGATGTCATTCGCTTGCTCCTTTTTCTTATGTTGTTTTTTTGTGTGAGCTTTTTTTTTTAAATGTCTGCATTAGCTTCAGTTGGAAGTAGTTCTCTCGTCATTTAGCGTTTCAGCGTTTCAACTAGCCAAAACTGTCGTAGAGCTACCGCTGTAGGCGCGAGTACGGACGTGCAGTACTCAGGGATTCAAACGTGACACCATATTTTCCAGTATAATGACTGTCATGCGTAAATTCTCGAGATAGCCACATCATGTCGCAACGAATTTGGTCTCTAAAGATAAGGTTTGCTGTGAGCTACGCGTTCGTCTCGTAAGTACGCCGATATGACTTGAACTGGAGACGGTGGAAGACAGTCCTCGTCTAAAATGGCCATTTTTTGTTCTTTTTGCTGCTGTTTTTACATTTACGTTGAGCGGAGAGCTGCGCGTTTTCATGCATAGTACTGGCAATCAATCTGAGAGCGTAGTGCCTTGTTTTAGGTAAGCCACTCGTCTGTGGGCGCATTTACCGAAGCATGGCTGATGCTTACGGCGCAGGAGCCATCCTGCCAAGCACGTGGCAGACTTACGCCAACGGTCTTTTGCAACGGAGCGCCCGCAGCTGGCTTCGGAGTGGTGTGCTACCGTGTTCGGGACGCGACGGTACGTGAAGCAGGCAGCGGCGTAATTTTGAAGGACTGCAGATCAAACCAATAGGCGTGCGAAGGGTTCTCCATTAGGTTTTTACTTGTCTTTCTTGTTGTTTTCTTGGATGATCTTTTTGAGTCAATTTTTCAGTTGCGAGTCAGCGCTCGTCCTGTGTGAATGTTCCTTCTTAGTCTCTGTCTTTCAGTGCAGCATCAAGAATGCGTCTGCATTAGGTGTGTGGAGGGGGATAAGGAGGACTCTTTAGAAAACCGTCCCACTGTGGTCCCATACGATGAGTACCCAGTGACAAAAGACGAAGAACTAAAGGAAGTAAGGTAACCAGCCCTCCCACCCTCCACTTGTGGGCACGGCTATCAAACCATTGTGGTGAAGCAGGAAAAGACAGTTTGGCCGCAAGGGCGGAGCAATGAATGCAAGAGCAAAAAAACTGGAATGTCACACGAAGAACGACAAACAGCTCGATACTTGAAGCGCGCCGCTGAAGCGCAATGATGGACGCCCGAAAAGAACGCACAGGTATACACAGGTAGAGTGTACTAACACAGGACAAACGTGAACTAATAACCGTCACAGTTGTTATGGCCGGGACTCGATTTGAATTACCAAATATCAGTAATAAAATATTTAATCCTGCAGAATTTAGCAAGAGCTTCTTTTACCCTCAATGTTAAATTGCTCAATGTCGAAGAAAACATCCCTGTAGCTGTATTCCAGAGTAGCGGCCCCAAAGAAGAGAATAAACGGTTGTGATAAATACAGGCCCAGCTTTCGAAGGGGCGGTATTATCGTTATATTTATTTGAATCATGAACGAGCGACAGTATAGAAACAAGTGGCCAATCGTTTTTTTCTGATTACATATAAATGGGGTTTAGCCAATACGGCGAATTGGCCATGAAAGACCGGTGGTTAGGCGGCGCATAGGTAATTAGAACAGAAAGTAGGGTAAATTCAGGTAAAAGTAATTCGAATTATTTTGAAATAGACAGATTGCAGAGTTGGTTAACATTTTACAGCTGTATATCGCTACGCGAGTTGTCCGTTTTGTGTGCACAAAATGTTCGTAGCGCGATATTTGCTACAGAATTGGGTAAATCCCACTACTGAGCACTGCTCTACTTAAAAAAAAAACGAAGAAGACAACAGACGGGCTAGAAATGCCAATTAAGATTTCTCGACAGACATATCGCATTTAGCTGCAGGATGGGCGACCGGCCGAGGTTTGAAATTCTATGCGTCATCTCTGTGCCGTGCGCTAAACAGCTTCGCTGGTCGTCGACCTTTAGAGTGAGATGTCTCCGCAAGTTTGTTTTGCAAAAAACCTATTACATCAAAGACTTCGTGTATCCAAATATTTTGGGGCACATGCCCGTCAAGGAGGTGGGTTACACCGAATGACCAAATCAATGATTCCAAGCGAGTGTCAAGGAACCCCCCTCATGGCTTGCCCAAATTAGCGATTCGCCACGCTGATATTCCCGTGCTTATTGTCCAATGAAAAAAAAGCCTGACAGAAGTGAATACAGTATTTACTCAAATGCGCAATTCTCCATATTGAATTGGGAAGTACAAGTACTTTTTTACATGTGTATGCGCCACTGGTATGTAAGAAGAGATCAATGTTTTCAGGTTTGCGACAGACGTGATTGAGGTAACCTCTGTTTGAGATAGAGATTAACGCAAGACCTTATCTCTGTATATAAACATTTAGTGGTGCAATGTAGAGCGACATTTGGAAAGACAGATTTCCAATTGACGTGAAAGATAACATTTATTGCCTCACGCGAAAAACGAAATGATTAATTCTGGTATTAGTATCTCTTAAAGCAAAGCTGTATCTGTCCAGGCGAAACCAAAATTCGCCCGCCTTATGTGTGCAAAAACTCCAAGCGCGAATGTGCAACAGAAACTGGGCAAGTCCTACTACTCACCACTAGTCAACTAAAAATGAAATAACGCACGGGAGGCAAATACCAATTACGATTCCTGGACAGACATTACTATTAATTGAGAAATACATTAATGAACTGGCGGGACTAACTGCGGCGGTTAATTAAACACTGGCGCCGCGCGTTTCAGCATTGCTTGTTAATCGTCTGCACAGAGTGCTTGAAAGGCGATTTTTGGAATCGTTTAATAAAAAAAAACGCCCGAAACCTAGCTCGAATTGGCGTAAGCCGAAGTCTGCTAGCTAAACATAGGTGACCAAAGCGGGGATACCTGCGACCGGCTGTTAGGCCAGTCACCCGTACTTATACTACGATGAGCTCATGACCACAACAATTATTGTCTCTATTAGTTTGTAGGAATTATTGAATTAAATGCATTTTCAACAGAATTGTCCGATACTAATGTAAGCTGCGTGTATGGTGATAAATATTAACGCGATAACGATAACGATAACGATTGCAGCGTTGGCGTCGGTGTCGGCGTCGCTGGTTGTGAGCGAAAAATCAAGGCAGGTGGAAATGAAATAAATAATAAAAGATTTATGTTCCAGTGACAACCTAGCCCAGGCCTTCTGCGTGGCAAGCAGGTGTTCTACCACAGAGCAACGCTACTGCTTCAAATTGCTTCGAAAAAAAAAACACTATATGAAAGTGATGTAGCGGAAGGAGTCTTCGTAACGCATGCAATATTGCGTGGCGGAAGCGTAGAATCGCGCCAGGCGTGAAAACGTGTGAATTGCGCAACGGGAGGGTGTTTTAAAGGCCAACCCATTACAAAGCGCTCAGGCACACTTGATCATCCTCATCAGCAAAAGCATCGACAAAGTGCACAGCTGCGTAGGTTCGCGTGTTGCCTTACAGACGCGTAGTGGTCCCTTCGCTGATTCGTAAAAGCAATAATTATGGCGTAGTGGGCACTTAGCAACTGTACTTGCAGTAGGCATTTTAGGATAGTTTGAAACGGCCAATGTTACGCGCACAGTCATTCGTTTCCTTACGGCACGGTTGAGGCATGCGCTGAGAACCCACGCTAGGGTACGAATTGTTAAGGCGATGCGAACGGAGCCCGGTTACGCTATCGCGTTCTACTCTTGAAGGCGAAGCTCAAGCGTCATCCAAATTTTATTCCCAATATACTGTTGTAGCCACTGCAACATTTTGCGTTAATAAGGTTTAGGTAATTATTTTTAATTATGCTTCTACCACAACAAACGCTCACCTAATCATTAAAATGTGAATGAGGCATATGTTGGCATGTTGAAATGACATATAACTGTGCTATATTAAACAACGTACTAATTGCGTGCTCGTTTTTCTTTTTGGTTATAATGAAAACCCGTGAAATTTGAAAAATGGCATGTGACTAGACTGCAGCACGCATGAGGAAGCATCGCCCTCAAGCTGGATCACTGTGAGGTAGCAAGTCAGACTACGCTGCCACCTTTTGCGGATGGGAACGTAGTCACGTGTTATTTTTCCTATTTCGCGTGCTTTCTTTATCAGCTGGGAAAATGGAGTGTGTAATTAGTACGTTGCTAAAAATAGCGCAATTAGATGTCATTTGAGCATGCCTACATATGCCCACTGACAGTTTAATGATTGGGTGAGTACTAATCGAGTTCGATACCTAATTAGGAATAAGGAATACTAAACCTCATTAACGTAAAAATTAGTAGTGGTTGCTACAGTGTACTGTGAACAATATACAAAAGATTTGCTTCGCGTAACGGCGTTCCTCTTTTCTTTTTAAATCGCGTTGCGAGACATTTGGGACACTATAATAAGCGCGAGAAACATCAGAAAAATATAGGCCACGTCGCCTTCCAGCTAATTGTAGGCACGCAAAGAACGCTTAATTTGTGAATGTCTCTACAAATAATAGATTTCAACAGTCATTCATGGACAGCTTAATAATCCTACCAGTTCTCCTCGAACCAGATTGGATCACCCCAATTCGTTCGCGGAAATCTGAGGTCAGTGGCGTGAAGTCACTATTAGGAATTAAACACAAATTAAACACGAAATAAATATTCACCGCGCTGAGCCCATGAATATTGCGCGGTGCAACTATCACGCCCACATTCCAAAATATTTATTTAGTGCTCTTAAACAGTTAACACCCAAGCACAATGTCACCTGTCAACTCTGCTGAGATCAGCCACTATTGTCATGAACGCTCAGAATAGTTTTGCATGTACAGAAACAGATGGTTGTCCTATAATTTCGCCTTGTGGCTCAAAGATTTCTAGGGGGCCAAATGCCGCCTTTGGCGTCGTCGATGAACATGCATCGTTGAATATGTCTCCAGCAGTCTTCATTCAGGGAATCCACTTGCCTGCGGTCTTCGTCGGAAGGATGGCAGACAACTCTCCCTCATCACGACTCCTGCGTACAACATTAATCCGTCCAAGGATATCGTTCCTTTCAGGCGGTCTCGCACCAGCTCACTGCAGTGCTGGTGGCATTGCCAACGCGTCGTGGTCGTCTATTTCCTCATTAGAGTTCATGGTCTTAGGTTGGCCCGATGGCCTCCTTGACGTCGTCGATGAATAGGTATCGCCGCACGTACATCCAGCAGTCTTCGTTCAAGTCATCCAGTTGCATGCGGCCGTCTTGTGAAGGATGGCAGACAACGCTCTCCCTCACGACTCCTGCGAACCGCATGAACCCGTCCAAGGTGTTCGTTCCCCTCAGGCGGTCTCGCACAAGGCTCATGAGCTCAGCTTTGTCCCTTTTGACCTGCTCCGCAACCTCGTCCAGCAGTGCCGGGTACAAGGAGACTCGCTCCAGCGCTCCACTGACGTACCTGCAAGAGAGCAATGCTGCGTTGGGGAGTAACTGGGATTTCCTGCTCGCTGCCTAAGAACGACAGCAGTGAGATTTGTGTACTACATATTACCGAGTTTGAACCCTGCTTGTGTTCATTGCATGACGTCAGTATAAAACGTAATGACACTGCAACTGATATAAAGACGATAAAAAACTAAGTCAGGGGCCGCGTATCGCGAGATTTAAACAAAAAATAACTGGTGGATTTCTCAGGGCGAGGATAACCGTAGTTTCTATTAAGGAGCAAAGAAAAATATGCTGGCTTGCTTCAAGAGGAAGTAGTGCAGGCGGAGAGCTTTGTAATGCCAACATACAGGAAGCCGTACCGCAAAAAAAAAAAATCACAGTTTCGCCTTCGCGGCGAAATTGTGATTGTGAGGGGGGATTCGATAGCAGCAAATTGGAATGGTAAACCAAGTAACGCTAGCAGCTAACTATTTTGGATCTGATCTCGCATAACTATACAAAAAGCCGGTGTAAAAGTGTACAGCCGCTCCAGGCAGCGACGCTGTTATCGTGTTGTCTGTCCTCTCAACACAATTTAAGCGGTGACAGCGGAGCTCGTACAAGGGTATACGAGGCGTCCGCTCACGCATGTCGAGATACCGCGCACGCCACGACTCCTGACCCCGCCCTTTTGATCAAAGTTCTCAGTTGCTACTCAAGCAACGCCGCTTTCGAGTGGTGCGAGCGACGCAGCTGGATTTAACGTTTCGACGAGTAGGTGTTTAGAATACATCGGTATAAAACATTCAGTGATATATTCCTACATGGGTCATTCCACGCCAACTGTCCCAGCCTTGGCGCTCGACCATCTGCGATTTGAATGAAAAAAATCGAGGACTATCCATCTAAAGCCAGAAGCCTTCCGCCAAATTATTTTTGGCGAAAAAAATTTTTAAGTGCCGCAAACCCTATGTGAAGTTTTTCGGAAAGCTCGAAACTATGGCTCGGAAAATGCGTTTTCAAAAAATCTCTTCTTCATATATTAGGCTAGGACAAATTTTTTCCTACATAACGATCGTAGGCTTCTCACTTAAAATAAGTTTCACGAACGTTAATTCTTTCGTGAATTTTTCATGCGGCCTTAAATATTGACAATATGACCCATATTGGGGATTTTTTCATAGAAAGGCGACATTCAGTGAAATGCAATATTTTAATTTAACTGATTGCCAGGAAGTTTTGCTGTAGCCCAAAAATAGTTTGAGACGTATATGGCGTGAAATGGTGTGTAGAGCTGACGACAAAGTTGCAAGAAAGTTCATTTTTGCACACTGTTTAGTCGTAAATTTAACATTGAGGTGCTCCCAGTAAAATTATGCTAAATAGCGCATTTACTAGCAACATTAGTTGTCTACTGACTGAGAAAGTTTTATCAAATTACTTTTTGTTTTAAGGAAGAAAAAAATTTTTGAAGTTGTGCTCTGCCACTATCTATTTTCGCTCGTGTTTTCTCTTCGCAGAAACGCGTCCAGCGGTTAGTACAACCTACATGGGCGCGAGGTTAGCCACAGAACAGCTAGACAACATAATAATCTCTGCATGTGCTTATTTGAATGCTTTACTAGTGAGTATTGGCCTGAGTACAAGAGAAATACGAACTCCGCTAGAGTGAATTTAACCACATGCAGCTGTCCATTGAAGGTCGGCATAGTGAGCTTACGCAACAGCGGGAAGTGACACCGACGCGTGCCACAACCCGTTGCCTGCGCAAAGGTTTAAAAGTGGCAAAAGGAACAGATTAGTTGCTTTAACAAAGGAGATCAGTTGCACTTGTGACGAACACAATCGTGTATAAGCATAGGCGTGCGCAGGGTTCCCCATCAGGGAGGGGGGGGGATGCGAAGGTTCATCCCAGCGCACCCCCCCCCCTACTAAGTGAATGCACGAGGCAGATTTTGCGCCCCCCCTCCCTCTTAGGTGACAAGGGGTCAATGTATGGGGCAGAATTTGCGCCCGTCCTCTTAGGTGATTAGGGGAAGGGGCGCCCCCCTGCCCCCCCCCCCCCCCCCCCCCCCCCCCTGTGCGCACGCCTATGTATATAAGTGATGATGTTTGACCAGGAACCGTGAATTAGTGCAAAAGTATAACATGCGTTTCATATTACAGCAACTGAATTTTTCCTTAATCGTAGTGTTCTTCCCACTTTTATATCTGTGCGCAGGCAACGGAGCGTTGCACGCATCGGTGTCACTTCCCGCTGTTACGTAAGCTCACTATGCCGACCTTCAATGGACAGCTGCATGTGGTTAAATTCACTCTAGCGGAGTTCGTATTTCTCTTTTACTCAGGCCAATACTCACTAGTAAAGCATTCAAATAAGCACGGGCAGAGATTATTATGTTGTCTAGCTGTTCCGTGGCGAATCTCGCGCCCATGTAGGTTGTACTAACCGCTGGACGCGTTTCTGCGAAGAGAAAACACGAGCAAAAATAGACATCGGCAGAACAAAACTTCAAAAATTTTTTTCTTCCTTAAAACAAAAAGTAATTTGATAAAACTTTCTCAGTCAGTAGACAAATAATGTTGCTAGTAAATGCGCTATTTAGCATAATTTTACTAGGAGCACCTCAATGTTAAATTTACGACTAAACATGTGCAAAAATGAACTTTCTTGCAACTTTGTCGTCAGCTCTACACACCATTTCACGCCATATACGTCTCGAACTATTTTTGGGCTACAGTAAAACTTCCTAGCAATCAGTTAAATCAAAATATTACATTTCACTCTATGTCGCCTTTCTATGAAAAAATCCCCAATATGGGTCATATTGTCAATATTTAAGGCCGCATGAAAAATTCACGAAAGACTAAACGTTCGTGAAACTTATTTTAAGTGAGAAGCCTACGATCGTTATGTAGGAAAAAATTTGTCCTAGCCTAATATATGAAGAAGAGATTTTTTGAAAACGCATTTTCCGAGCCATAGTTTCGAGCTTTCCGAAAAACTTCACATAGGGTTCGCGGCACTTACAAATTTTTTTCGCCAAAAATATTTTGGCGGAAGGCTTCTGGCTTTAGATGGATAGTCCTCGATTTTTTTCATTCAAATCGCAGATGGTCGAGCGCCAAGGCTGGGACAGTTGGCGTGGAATGACCCACATTTAAAGCACCAGCTATATCGTGTGAGATGATACCTCTTGCGCTGCATACTTAAGATTTTCTCTCACGAGCGTGCCCAATCAGCCACCCTGCTACGTTCCGGGCAAGGAGCCCATAATGATGAAAGTGGTTCGCGACCACACAACATCAAAATACATCACGGCGCCGTTCGCGTACGTAAAGCTTGTCATTGCGCACCTACCTGTCATAAAGTGAGGCCTTCAGTAGTCGAGCAGCTCGGGCCACAAGGCTCGAGTTCCTCCGCGTCGTCTCTTGGACAGTGAGCCAGTCTCCCAAGAAGTCAGCGTCCACGTGACCCTCGCAATCTACGCTCAGCAGAGTGTAGTTCTTGGAAATATCCTTCGAAAGGCGACGCACGAATACGGTGGCGTCCTCGCCGAAATCGTCATATATGACACACCTTATGCTTCCGCTTAGTCTAACGGATTCGGCAAGCGTCGCCCTGATTTGATCGCTCACATCAAGCAACGTAACGGATAGCTCCCGCAGGCTATCACTGTGAGACAAAGCTACGAGCACGAGCAACCACCACCGGCTATCGTCGCCGGCTTTAACCTCGGCGCCCGTACCGACGAACAGTGTGAGCCTTCGAAGCGAAGTCGTCGATTCCAGTAACAAAGCCAGACCAGCAGAAATTCTCAGTCTGTCCATCTCGATCTGCATAGTTAATGACGTCAGATGCTGACAGATCGGCAGAACATGTAAAGCGGCTAGTGCTAGTTCATTGGCAAAAAAGAAACTAGCTTGAGAAAACGCTTTGCATTGCAGGAAGCCAATGTCGTACTTGAAGCTCGCACAGCTGATGGAAACTTTTTCTTCCGAGCCACTGCTTTTGAGTTCCGCACACAGGACTGGTACGAGGTGATACAGGTCTCCTGCGGCATCAATGTGAACCTTCTTCAAGTTTTCTTTCTTTGGCAGAGCCTGAAATAAAAGAGACCACTGGAACGGAAGTAAAATTAGCAGCGGAAATTTCACCTCTTCCAGCGTTTCGTTTTCAATCAAGGCAAGTATCCAGCACTCGTAAATGGTGTACATCCCAAGGTCTGCATTGTCTCTGGTCGAGAGAGTCAGCTTGCGTAGAACTCTGTTGCTGCTGATCATTCGAGCGACGATTGCTGTGCTTTCTTGGCTTCCAGTGAAATTGTTCAGGGAGAGCTCCTCGATGGTGCTGTTTCTTGAAACACCCTTCAGAACTGCCTTCTGCACCAATTCATTCTTCATGTCTACGACCAGAACTTTGAGCATCGTTGTCGTGGCGAGGTATTCGGCAAGGGCGTACGGGTAGGTGTCGCACTGGAGTGAACAAGTCACTAAGTTCAACTCCTTCAGCGGGGATTGGTATGAGAGTGTTGTGAAGAATGAATCGGCAAGTCGTGCTTGCAATCTGAAATTAACTAAATGCAGAGACTCCAGAGACGATGAACACATCAGAAGCTTCGATAGCGCGGCCATAAAGGTACTTAGAAGTAGGTCCCCCGACTCAATGAGGGCTATGCAACGGAGCTCATTTATATTCGTCAGGCAATGTATCACGTGGGAAGCAGCGTTCAAGGCCCATGTTTCATAAAAGTGTAAGCTCAACGTCTTGATTCCTGAACTGTGCGGAAGGGCCTCCAGTATGGTCAGACTATTGCTGTTATTGAGGGATGGCTTAACATCTGCTGATGAAATGCAACGATGTGTTCTTAGCAACCATGGAAGAAGCTCCGGGTACTGCGGCAGCTGCGAGGCATCAAAACCTTTAACGGGTGGTCCACCACCGGTATTATCTAAGTGCAGCTGTCCACGCGTGTCCGGGTGTTCTCGCAGTTCGGTCAAGGAACCAAGGAGTAGCTTGTTTATGACCGATAGCTTGTCTGCAATCTTACATGTTTGATTTTCTGCGGCTGTGCATTCCACCAAATGGGTCATGATATCTGCATCGAAGGTGTTCATATCGTTGCCCGGTCGGCTTGCTGAATGTCGGGTGCGGCCCCTCCTGTAGCGGAACAGAGGGCGCTAGTCTAGCTGTCGACGTATTTCATGCAGGGTTCCTCGGCGTGAGCTGCAGAAGCACAAATGGTAAATTATTATTTATGATATTTTCCACTAGGCATAACTTGGTTGGAATAAAAGTCTACGTAATGAAACGAAAAACCTACGTTTTCCATTCGTCTTTAAAAAAGTAAGTCAGAGCGTCCTAATTCGCTCACGACAATGCTTGTTACTGCGAACCGCACGTAAATCTTAGCAGTATTATTCAAGCGAACATTGTTGTTAGTTACACATTTCGGTGGTGGCACTGATGTACGTGAACCAAATGGCGCAGAACGCAGAATCATGTGACGTCACAAATCTTTGCGATCTGTGACGTTATACGGTGACGTCACCAGGCGATGATTTTTCGCAATAATCGTGTTGAGGCCGACGCCGCGGGACGCCGGCGGTCAATTTTAGCGTTTTATCAGGCATCTAATCCTTTTACCGTAATAAATTCACCTTCTGAAGGGGCACGAGTTCGTGAGCACGACCAATCGTCGCGAAGTAACGTTTTCGAACACATGTTTGATTTTAATTTCGGTAAGGAGGCGGTGAATGCGTGATGGCTTTTTGGTACAATTGATACTGTATTTTTGGAACTGCAGAGTATGGAGACCGTTAGTGCAGAGAGGGAGAAAAACATGAACCGGACGCGTTTTTTTTTGCGCATCAACACCGCTATGCATAGAGTTGTAGCTGCACAAGTTTAAGAGAGCTTCCGTTGCATTATGACGCTACGCCATTGCTAATGAATTTACGCGACATTTTGAGATGACGTTTAGTTTCGAATTAAAATGGCACATGTGTCCCAACCTTCATATTAGTTTAATGCGATCCCATTACACGCGTAAAATATTTAGTTAGAACACTTCGAACTTGCAGAATTTATGGTAGTTGGCCACATTTAAAATATAGCAGGACGACTATTTGTGCTGGACATTCAGCAAATGCTCTTGAAACCGTACTGTCGAGGTTTACCAGCTGTCGCACCATCGCGTTGCTTTAATATAACATGAGGTTGAACAATTTCGCTAAGTGAACTTGGAAATAATTTGGAACATAAAGATCAAGGGTGTTTTATTGATGTTACCACCGAAAGCGGAGGCGTGAAGTCGAATAGTGCAACGTTGGAGGTTGCGTTGCAAGGACGTAAATGATGGTTCGAGAACGTTAGGCTTAAATAAGAGCGCACGGTGTGTGCGGCATGTAGTTAACGCGCAAGACAAGCACACCGTCAAGGTGTGTGCGGCATTTGTACGGAAACTACCGCACTGTCAATAGCATATTACTCACCGAACCGTTGACTACCGTGGGGCCATTGCGTTCTTGGTAAACGGCGAGGAGCTCGGTTTAGCGGTCGTTCTTCACTGACAAGTCTCAAGGTCACTCTGCTTACTTGCTTATTGCCCATGCATGGGGCTTACCCACTACCATATACCTATTAAGCACTTCGCAGTAAGAAGTTGGACAAAGGGTTAAAAACAGGTAGGAAGTCAGGGTTAAAGAGAAGTGTTCGTAGAACTGTTAGGAAATACGCGCATTTTAGAGTGACTGAAGCCTTTCTATAAGAATTATCATTACATAAGTGTTTCAGAAACGAAGCCGTTTAAGGTTCGCGAGCCCCCAATTCGCTTCGACATATATAATCATCGTCATGAACGGCCTTAACCGTATATGGCAGCTCGCTTCGCGTCGCACCTGGCATTGCTGTGCCTAGCGCGTGCAGTGCAATAACTCAGCCAGCACGCACCCTCTTCGTCCTCGTCTTCATCTTCTGCATCGCTCTCCGAACACAACACGTGCGTCCGGCGCGTGCTCTACCACTCCGCCAATTTGCCTGGCATGGGATGCGATAACTCTGATAGGGAACCCAAGCTCAAGTTTGCGGCGCGACGACAGCGCCGCGCCAGCCGCGCTGCGGCTCTGTCGGAAAACACTGAACCGTCGCGCGGCCGACTCAGCCCCTTTCACGGTAGCGGTAGCGCACGTGCGCTCGCGTTCTTCTCTCGGTGCGGGTAACTGTGGGGCCGTCAGCTCGGCACGTTGAACCGAGAGGCTTGCTGTGCGAAGCTGCGCATTTCCACGATGGCAGAAGCGACCCCGCGGAAGCGCAAGCGTGGTCCGAAGTATTGCGGTTTAGTGGCCAGCCACAACAGTGCAGACAAGGCACACGATTCACGTGTTAAACTGTATCGGTTCCCGGGCGTGTCGCACGAGAAATAAAGGCGGCAAGCGTGGATAGCTGACAGCGCTGTCTCGTCTTCTATTTTGGCTGCCTGAGTTCATTGCTTTCGTTCGTTCCGACTACCTGAATCGGTAAGTAACGGGGCGCATGCACGCAGCGACTACAGTAATGATTACTCGCTGTCTTCTCGCATTGTTAAAGTCCAGTTACGGTTGTAGGTGAAGCAACTTTGTGTTTTGATTCCCCGTGCTCGTGAGACCTACCCGTCGTTGTTGAACGTTCACATTCGCGTTATACCGTTAGCGTTGCGCGGTTGGTTGATTTCAACTGAACTCCGCACATTGTCAGAAGTTCGGCGCCTGCATTTCACGCGTCGGGAAGGCTGCTTTATCACGCCGGAACGGACGTCTGTGCATTTTCAGCAAGCTTTGACATCGTTATGCAGGTTTGCTTTGTTTTTGTCACTTTATTGGGGTGATATATATTTAAGCCGCTAAATATAACTGGCACTTCATACATGCTTTGCAATTGCAACCTTGAATTAACCACCTTCTGACTTTTTGCGATTTTCTAGCCGCGTTCACGCAACAGGCTTTATACGCCTGTCAAGTCGGTATCATAAAAAGAGACTGCAAGCATGACGCGAGAGCCGAAAAAACGAGGTGAGCAGTTCATCTTGCTTCACAGTGGTTGAAGCTCAGCTAGCTGCCTCGCGTCTTAATCGGCGGGTGATTCTCCAGCGGCACGGAGGACTTGACTCTAACCTTCTCAGGAAGCAGTGCCATGGCCGTATAATCTTTTTTTTCGCACGCCGCAAACGTTTGTTCACGAAAGTACACGGCTGCTACTGTAAGCATGCCATATCAAAACAACAATCATATGATTCGTAGTCCACGCCGCAGAACATCGATAGCGTGTACGGCTTCATTTCGGAGTGCATGTGGACCATTATTCATCTTTAACGTGACAGAATGAGACTTACCTCGAGGTATACGTCCTACACGGTGTAATCGCGACTTGGGAAATGCATTTCGCTTTGAGTCGGGCGTGGTTGTCGTCGATCGTCTGCTCTTCACCGTTAACGTGATTGACGAGCTTTCCTCATTTTATCAAGTTCGCTTTGCGGAAGTGCCAGTCAAGCTTGAAGATCCTTTTGAAGCCGCTCTGCACGCGGTACATTGTGAGACGCCGCAAGTGCACCGCGAGAGCTCTGCACGTGCACGGAAGCGAGCGGCAACGCGGTGGCGAGAAGGGAAAGCGCTCGCTGATCACGCCCCAGTTTCTCTTTTTCTGCCAGAGATGGCGCTGCCTGTCAAGAGCAGCACCGCCGCTAAGCGTTGCTTGGGAAGCCTATACAAGCACAGAACTAGTACAGATAGAGAGAGAGAGAAAGAAAGAAAGATAGTAAGAAAGCGAATAAAGAGAATAAGAGATACTAAGAAAGA